>NW_005301533.1:0-702 GCF_000412655.1 Myotis brandtii
TTTTTTAATTGATTTTATTTTTAGAGCAGTTTTAGGTTCACAGCAAGATTGAACAGAAAGTACAGAGATTTCCCATATCCCTCTGCCCTCACCCTCAGCCTCTCCACAGTCTCCCTAACTGTCAACATCCCCCCGCAGAGTGCTGCATTTGTTATAATCAATGAACCTACACTGACACATCCTTGTCACCCAAAGTCCACAGTTTACACTTGGGTTCACTCTCGTCAGCATACATTCTGTAAGTTGATCAAATGGATAATGGCATCTGTCCACCATTATACTATCACACAGAGTAGTTTTACGGCCCCCAAATCCTTTCTGCTCCAACTTTTCATCCCTCCTTCTCCAATGCTGTGTGTTTTGTTTTGTTTTAAATGGGAAAATCCAGTTGCAGGCAGATGTTTTAAGCCACAGGATAAACATGGCAGCCTTCTTAGAGCATTCATTTTAATAAAAGGTTTGGGAGGAGGAAATGAAGTAATAAAACTGGTAATTAAAATATTTCTTAAAGAGAAAAATAATATTTTGTGAAATAATTGCAAAATAAACAGGAATTTTAAAGAAATTTTAAAGATACGTCAAAGGAATCCAGGTCTTTTCAAGTGGTAGAAATTTATCAATTGACTCTCTAGGAAAAAAGAGTGTTTGCCCATTCCCATGGTGTAAACACTCCCACCACAGCCCAATTAAGCCACTGATGTA
>NW_005301534.1:0-702 GCF_000412655.1 Myotis brandtii
GTCTGTGGCTTGGGACTAGGCCAGGAAACACACTGAGCCTGCGCCTCTTAAATCTCTTTCTCGGGGAGCCAGCACCACATCACGAGGACTCGCAGCAGCTGTAGGGAGAGGTCTGGGTGGCAGGGCACCGAGGCCTCCTGCCAGCAGCCAGCAGCCAGCCCTGGGTGAGCCAGGTGGGTCCTTCCTTCAGTCAGGCCTTTAGACGACGGAGTGACAGCCGGACTGTCACCGCAGGAGACTCGAGCCAGAACCACCCTGCTCAGCTGTTCCCAGTTCTTGACCCACAGAAACTGTGAGGTGATAAACGTTCACGTTGGCAGCCGCTAAGTGATGGGGCAATTTGTTACACAGCAGAAAGTGACTAATACGAGCGGTGAGAGCAGCAACACTCAGTGAGTGAGCTTCCTCCTGTGACCTGTGAGGGCTGGTGGCGGGTGAAAAGAGGGATATCTAAACCGCTCGCCCCCTTTTCTAACCTGCTCCGTGCCCTGGAGACTGACCTGTGAGCCTCACAGTCTTCCCTATTTCCTGGCCCCCAGGAGGGGATGGAGGGACAGGAAGAGAGAGGAAGAGGGGGGTCAGGATATTTACTCCTCTCTCCCTCCCGGCAGGGACCTCTGGCAGGCTGTGTCCCTCCACAGGGCACAGCTGGCTCTGGGGAGCAACTCCTTCCGGCTGTGAAACTGCTCCGTCAGCCCCCCC
>NW_005301535.1:0-702 GCF_000412655.1 Myotis brandtii
CTCTATCCACTGAGCCAAACCGGCTAGGGCAGCCATTGTCTCTTTTTGGGGAGCGGGCTGGATGTGAGCTGCAGCAGTGGCAGCACAGACAACAGTTGGGGTGAGGCAGTAGAGAGAGGAGGAGAAGCGAGGGAAAGGAGTGAGCAGAGACCAGCCTTCCACGCCTGGAGGACTCCCGAGGGAGGGAGCCACGAATGCCCAATTCTAAAGTGATGGCATGATGGGGTGTCCCCAGAGCTCCTGGCACATCCTGAACAAGGAGGTGCCAACAGGCCGGCTGGGAAGGACAGAAGCTCTTGGGGAACGGACTGTGTCGCTGCGCCCATGCTTGAGTTTGCCCGTGTCCCCGGGGATCTTCACAAGGAGCCCCCATCCCCCGAGGCGAACGGGGCATACCTCCTATGAACTGAAAGAGGCTGGCTGGAATAGAGGGGAATGATTACAGGGGGAATAATTGAGCTTCAAAGAGATTACAGACACTGATGGCTGCCTACCCATCAAGCATTCCCTTGTCTCTCTTCTAACAGAACCCTGATTTCTTCAGGGATGGCCAGGTGCCCAGCCAAAACTTCTCCCACAGAGTCCCTTCCAGGTAGGTGGCCATGTGACCAAGTCTGGCCAGTGAGACCTGAGCTGAGAGTTTCCAAAGAAGCTTTCGCTTTCCTGATTGAACTCCCCGCCACACCCCGCGTCTCCTCCTCT
>NW_005301536.1:0-702 GCF_000412655.1 Myotis brandtii
TTTTTTTACTTTAGGGATATATTAAGTTATGGTGTATAATTGTTCTGCCACCTGCTGCAACAGCGGCTCACATTATAAAGATATTTGGTCATTAGTCCATACAGTTATTTCACGCATGAGAATTATCATTTTTAATTTGGCAGTGGTGAACTAACACCCCAGCATGTGTTCAAAACTGCCACCTCAAAAGAGCAATAAACAGAGTTGACTAAGTTGATTAAGACAATAAAACTATCAGAACTGCTTCAGGGCTAACAAAAATGCTTACATCAACTCATACTGTTTATAATTGCTACTATTTTTTTCTATTTTTCTTAATGACCATATACAAGCTACTAATTCAGGCTGTAAATTAAAATATACACAAAATGATAATATGCTAAATAAATTTTAAAAACCACCCATTGAAACTTTAATTATCAAGATATTTCAATGTACAATGTACAATGCAGCATGATAAGATATTGAGCTAAATGTATTCAAATAACAGGCATTCCTAGTAGTCCTAATAAAAATGTACTACTAGAAATAAAAATGTAAATGAACTGAAAATGTAATTGCCAAAAATACATGTTATACAAGTACATTTGCACTTTGCTTAAAGAACTGTTATGTAAAATCACACTCTCACCCAGCCAGCTCAGTTCAGTGGATGAGCATCAACCTATGAGCCAGGAGGTCTAGGTTCAATTCTGGTCACGG
>NW_005301537.1:0-702 GCF_000412655.1 Myotis brandtii
ATAATCTGAACAATAAAGATTTATTTTTAAAAAGAAAATGTGCAAGGGATGTCTTTAGAGAGTTTCTATTGTTTATAAATCTGTGAGAATGAGTTGGGCTACCAGTGGTGGAGACAGTGTGTGTACCCAAATCTTGTTCTGTATCTGCACAATCTCATGGCTCTCTGTTCCCTTCTATGACCTTGAGACCTTGGAGCGAGAGGCAGATCAGACTTGTCTGACTTACGCCTATCAGCTGTAGTCTGATTCATCACTCTCTTGTCGCAAACCAGGCTGATACAAAATTAAATTATGCAAATATCAAAAGTCGAGGGTTTTTTGGACAGATTCTATCTTTCTGTTTTACTTTGGATACATTATTCCTCTTGATCAACTTGATATCCTGAAAAAAAATTATTTTGAAAAATCTTTAATGTGAGAAGTTTAATATGAACCTTCCAGGTATATCTCTCTGATGTTCAAGTCAATCAAAACCCTTTATATTTCATTTGAATTTCTAATGTCAGTGCAAAATTGTACAAAATTAGAACCTGATTTATTCCTGTTTTCTCCCCCATTTCATCCCATCTGCTAATACACCCTCAAGCAAAGAGTGCAATTGAGAGGTTGAAAGAGTCCATTGTCTAATCTACCCTTTATGTTTCAAACAAAACAATGTTTTGGTATATGCAATGAGAACATGAAAAAGAAACAGAGGCTAGC
>NW_005301538.1:0-702 GCF_000412655.1 Myotis brandtii
AAAAAAAATTTTTTTTTTAAAGCTGAGTTTTTACAGCTGAGCTCTCCCAAACCCATAAAAAAACAAGGTTTATATGGGAAACAGTGAAAGACTCTTAACTATAATACACAGCGTCTAATGTAAGCAGACATAGACACTATATAAAGCTCCTACAAATGTTATTAAAACAAACAGAAATACACATTTATCCCCACAGAATGGACACAGAAGGCATTGGACTTGCGAGTTCCAGAAGTCTTACGTTCACTGAAATGTTCAAAGCACCCCAAAATACTGGGACTTCAAAGATCTAAACATTTCTCTCACTTTACAGAAAGGGAAACTGAGGCCCCAATGGGAGAGGGCCCAAGGTCACATGGGAAGTTGTATTTTTCTTTTCCCTTTGTTTACTTAACACCTTTTACTTCTAGTGCAGGTTAAAGAACAATACAGTGGCAAGAGACCCTGAACACATTACTGAGCCTCAACTTTCTCATCTACAAAATGGGTTTATGAGGACTGAATGGGATAAGGTGTGTAAAGTACTCAGCATGTTCTCCACTGCAGAGCTACCTTTATTACATTATTTAATCCCTACAATAATCTTGTGAGGTACTAAGAATTTATTTAAGTTTGTTTGCTTGTTTTGGAAATGTAGTGCATATTTCTGACAGGCCCAGAAGGTAACAGTGACTTGCTCAAGGGCACACAGCTAGTGAGTGC
>NW_005301539.1:0-702 GCF_000412655.1 Myotis brandtii
AATATCCATGGGTGAGGATTAACAACAACAACAAAAAGGAGTGGCATTGGTGGAAGTGGGGTGAAGTGGTTGGTAGGATTCTGGATATATTTTAAAGGTGGAGCCAACAGGTTAGATCGGATGTGGAATGTTGAAGTATGACAACAGTCTGAAATGAGTAAAGCTTTGACCTGTGCACCTGGAAGAGCAGAGGTGCCTGTTACTGAGGTGGGAAGAACTTGGGAGGAGAAGCTTCAAAGGAGACAAGAGTACAGTTCTGGGCATGTTAATTTTGAGATACTCCTAGACCAACTATAGAGACCAAGTGAGTCACTAGACATATGAGTCTGGAGTTCAGGGGAGAGGTTCAGGCTACAGATACACATTTGGGAGCATCAGTGTTAGTTTACAGATGGTACTTAAAGCACCAGAACTGGATGAGTCATCCAGGAGGCGAGAGAAGTTAAAAAGGAAAGTCGAAGGGTTGGATCCTGGTGATCTCTTAAGTACAACGTTGGTAGATGAAGATGCAGCAGTGCATGCTGAGAGCTGCACATGCTCATGTAGGAGGAGAAACCAGAATGATCTTCCCGAAACAAACTGGAAGGACCACTTCAAGGAGGAGGGAGCTGCAGGTGTCGGAGTGCTGGTAGGGTAAGTGTGAGATGAGCGGTGTCAGGGAAGTGCTGGTGAAAGCCTGATGGAAGTGGGCACAAGAGAGAA
>NW_005301540.1:0-702 GCF_000412655.1 Myotis brandtii
AAAAACTGCATGAGGAATCTCATTCACATTTGTTGGAACCTCCTGCATCCTGTGTTATGTGGACCTTCTCACTGTTAAGAGAAGAGATGGCGTAGAAAGGAGTAGAGTAAACCATTTTAAGTTACAAAAAGTTACAAAAAAGGCATTCCTTTCCCGACATTCTTACTTTTATTAAATAAACTAAGAAATAGTATTGGGTTGGTTTTCCAGAACATTATCTATTTTCACAAATATTAGTATTGTTATTGTTGATATTTATATGTTGAGCTCCTGAGATGAGGTAGTATTGTAGGCATTATGTTTTAAAGTGAATCTACATAATTGAAAAGTCTGCCCCTCCAGAAGATAGTGGAGAACTTGAAAAACAGGTGACATAATCCATGCATAATAATTATGATGGAGATGGATAGTAAATGCATGTCAAAGTAATTATACTGCAATTACAATTAGAATTATTATGTAGCACTGCATATAATTACTGTGTCATTTTTTGGATCTAGTAACAAAACCATATTCCAATTTTTTAAAAAAAATATCAAACTCCTCTTTGGCTCATTCACTTTAAGCAATTTTATCAAATACTTTCAGTAAAAAATGACTGAGATGGGAAGAGGTATGTCCTACAACTGAGACAGTATAATCACATATCATTTATCTTCATTATATCATTCAATATCTGACATCATATTTGGGTGATTTTTT
>NW_005301541.1:0-702 GCF_000412655.1 Myotis brandtii
ATGTCCTCCTTAAATGTGTAAGTTGCAGGGAACTAGAAAGGAACATGGTCTTTACAACAGAGATTGAATGTATTCCAATACCCTGCCGTTTCGTTTCCTTACATTTAGGCTTGTTCCAAGAACAATTACAGTCTCAGAAAGAAAGCGTAGACACTTAATTAGCATCATTCTACAGCTGCTCCTTAATAAATCAAGATGATAAATATGTGTCTGGTCCTCATTCTGGGCTTTTTCAAATCTAAATGAGTCTAGACTCGCGCCTCTGATGTGTTCTTTAGGAAGCGGAGGGCAGGTTAATGCGCTGACGGGAGAAGAAAAGGTACTTCACTATTTATTATTCATGTTGGCTTGTTTCCTATCAAAACACTTTTAAGTGCAATAGATAAGCTGATTCACAGACTCTGCAGCCAAAATATGTCCTGGTTTCAAATGTAAGGGGAAGTACCAGAGCCTGGTGATAAGTGGGTTAGCCAAGAAGTCAAATTTAGATGCTTGTAAGCAGGGAGTCTTTCCTATTTATATATTTTTTTAAAAAATTAACTTTTGTATCTAAAGTGTAAGGAAGGAAACTATGGCTGAGCCACCAGACAGTATGAAGGTCTGACTTGTGACAATTGATAAATGCATACTTTACGTTATAAAGAGATATCAATTCCCTACCTTTCTTCACTCTTGAAAGAATGGCATTTTTTTAAAATTAAA
>NW_005301542.1:0-702 GCF_000412655.1 Myotis brandtii
TAAAGGGCCAGAAGGTTGAGAACCACTGACTTAGTGGGTGGACTTCCGGTGCTGTCCTCCCGCACCTGCCGGCACCGTGGTGTTCAGATCCAGTGTCCTGCAGGATTTCTCCCAGAGGCCTGCCCTTCCTGACCCTCCCGTACACTCAGGGCCATTCCCTGCCCCCACTCCACTGCTCACAAATGACCCCAAACACCCAGCTGCTACCTCCTCTGGTGCCCCTCTCCCCGAGTGCCACAGCGCCTGGTGTGGCATGCTCCACTCGGGTATGGTTATGTGTCCGAACGGCTGCCTCACCAGCAAGGGCTTCTTAGGAATCTGTGAAATGCCCACAGGTCCTGGCAGCGCACCAAGAACACAATGTTGGAGTCCGGGCCTGAAGTGCCTACGTGGATGGGCAGGTGCGGGCTGCCTGCCTGCAGAGTTGCGGGGGAGGGGATTTTGTTCCCCACCCCCGGCCTCACTAAGATTTTCTGCCTCCCGGGAGCTGCTCAGCCGGAGAGCCCGTCGCAGCTAACATTTACTGGATGCTCAGCGGGCAGGCACGGAGCCGGAAGCTCTTACACGCATTACCTCATCTGGTCCTCCTGGTCCCTGGGGACCAGAGGGAGGAAGCGCAGACCCTCAAGGACTGTCCCAGGTCCCACGGCCAGGAGAGAGCAGGGCAGTCTGAACGTGCACTCAGCCAGTGGACTGCCTCCG
>NW_005301543.1:0-702 GCF_000412655.1 Myotis brandtii
CCTGCACGCTCCACACTGGGGATCGAACCCACAACCCGGGCATGTATGTGCCCTTGGGACCTTTCAGTCTGCAGAATCTAGCCACTGAGCCAAACTGCCTAGGGCCGGTTTCATTTCTCTTGATAGCTTCGAGTAGAACTGATGGGTCACATGGTGGGGCACGTTAACTCTTTGAGAAACTGCCAAGCTGTTCTCCAAACCAGCACTGGACGAGAATTCCATATGCTCCGCAGCCTTGCCAATACTTGGCTTGTCAGACATTTTAGCTTAATTATTCTACAGGTGCACAGTGATATTTCATTTAATTATTCTACAGGTGCAGAGTGATATTTCATTTTGGTTTTAATTTGCATTTCCCCGAGCGTGATAGTGCACAGTTTTTCATGTGCTTCTTGGCCCTTGGTATGCTTCTTTTATGAAGTGTGAGTTGAAATGTTCGCTTCTTTTCGATCGGTTTCCATAACTCACCCTCCTTTAGCATCTGCTCCCACAGTGCCAACAGGGCTCTGCTTACCGGCCATGTCCTCAGATTGCTGAATCCAATCCGACCGACACAACTCGCCTGACTTTTCAGCGCCCCTCGAGCCCGCTGACCACCCACGCCTCCCGTGCGCTTCCTCAGTCTCTCCTGGCTCTCGCTCCTACACCCACCCAGGCAGTGCTGAGCGCCCGCGCTGCGCCCAGGCCTCTCATGGGCTCACA
>NW_005301544.1:0-702 GCF_000412655.1 Myotis brandtii
TAAGCCAAACTGGCGAGGGCATACATTTTTTAACTGTACTATCTTAAATAAGCATTTCTTTTCTTTTCTCCGTTCAAACTTACAATCTACAGAGACAACTAAGTTGCCCACCTGGTACAGTAATGTGTTTCTGATAATAGTATAGAGAGGTATTTAATGAATGGGAGGGTACCCAATGTATTCCAATATCTGGCATGGCAAGGTATTCTAATTCTAGTTAATAATCTGTTTAATGGTCTTTTGTAAGATTGTAAGTATATTCTTGAGTGTATTTTTATTCACCATCTACCTATTCTGAGTCTGCTCCTGATATTAAAGCAGGACCTTTACTTGTCTTAATTTTATTTTTGTAAACCACAAGTGTTCTTACTTATTTCTAAAATGATTTAGAACTCTCCCACAATATTGCCTATTATTTTTTTGAGGAGACCAAAAATGAAAAAAGGTAATAGCTCAGTATTAAAGTTAAGTTTTGGGGAGGCAAAGATGATTACATTTTTCTTTTTTATTTCATGTGTGGCTTTCAAGATAATTATGTTTAATTATATTTTAATACATGTGCATGGGGTATTCACATAGACATTGATAATTCCATAAAAATTCCCAAGACAATGAGGCAACAATAGATATATAAGACATTTTTGGACAAAGGAGAAAGGTGGGGAATGGGGTATTAGATTTCAGAAGTGAGAATGGGCAGTT
>NW_005301545.1:0-702 GCF_000412655.1 Myotis brandtii
TTCTTTCTGCTGTTATCCTAATAAATTTGAAAATTCACCTTTAGTCATCCATCTACTGTGGGCAAGGTACAGAGCTATGTACCATGGGAGGCTTTCCCACACACAAGGCTCTTTCTCCCCAGAAGCTTATAATCTAGTTGAAATCATAAAATATATCTCCCTAAATAAGCAACTAATGATATAAAGCAGTAAGTAATAAGTGTCAAAAGTATTACAGATAATAAGTGCTATAAAGAAGTTAGGGGCCTACATTTTCCTACTCAAGTAGTTCATTGTATACACCCTTATTAGAACAATGATCACATTGTAGTTATCCACTCGCTGGGTCGAATTTACCTGCCTGTCTCTCCTATGAGAACATCCTTGAGGGCAAGGATGCAGTGTTATTCATACTTGTATCTACAATGTTTAGCAATGTGTCTGTTATATAATAAATGCTGAATGAATGAATGAATGAATGAATGAAGTTCACCGGCGGCAGGCATTTCCTCTGTGACCAGCGTAGCAGAATAGTTCATCTCTGGAGTCAGGCTATATTGGTTTAAATCTCAGTTCTACCTTTGAAAAACTGTGTGACCCTGGACATGTTAGTAGACTTCTTTGCACTTCATCTTGCTCATTGGTAAAACTACACTAGTCCCGTTCTTCGTCAGCTTATTTTACTATGGAACAGCTCACCCTCAAAACAAATGGCTTGAAACA
>NW_005301546.1:0-702 GCF_000412655.1 Myotis brandtii
CTATAAATAAGCTCTGGGCATATTTTAATTTAAAAGAAGTCAATGCTTTTCTAAAATAATTTTAATCACTCAAAGTGCCCATTGCTATTATGAACTAAGCCTCATTCTTTTTCTAATTAAATGTGATCATTTGCTCAAATTGCCCTCCTCTCTGTGACTAATGGGCACAAACTGACCTTGTGAAAAAAAAACAACACTAACTTCCTAAAAATGAAGATTTCCCCCACTTCCAGTTGTGATTTACACACACACACACACACACACACACACGAGGAGAGGCACAGACAACCAGTCAGCTTAAAAATGCCCATTGGCAGTGAGAGAACAAGCTTACTCCCCCACATCTGGGGTGCACGCGGGGGGGGGAGACAGCCAATAGGAAGCCTGTCTGCCTGAAGGAAGAGCTAGCTTGCTGTGGCTCAGCCTAGAGCAGGGCCTCTGAGCTCCAGCAGAGGGCGCTCTGCAGGAGTCCCCACTGGGTTCTCCTCCCACCTCCTTCCTGTCCCTCAGCCCCACCCACGTGGACAAGAGCTAATAAATAAATACATGTATAAAGACTCCAAAGTTGAGTTCTAAGGTAAACATTAACCCTTATCTCTCCTACATTTGCCATCTCACCGGAAAGATATTAGCATAGGTATTACTCGTCTGACTTCCTTATAAGTCATATATATGGTATCTTTAAAGAAGAAAAGGAGCATG
>NW_005301547.1:0-702 GCF_000412655.1 Myotis brandtii
AGTTAGAATATAGGCTCCATAAAAGCAGGGATTTGGCCATTTTGTAATTGATGCAACTCTCTAGAAGAGTTTTTAGCACATCCCAGAGACAAAATAAACACAGCAAACTGATAAATAAATGAGCAAATGAACTGCTTTCTGAATATTACCTGAATCTGCCACAAGCATCCCATATTTTAAACATTAAACTGATTATACTTTGCTAAAAGTTCTCATGTCCATTATTCCAAGCCAGATGGCTAGAGTGGGACAGTGGTGTGCAGTCACCCACTTGATCTCCTTCTGGCTTTATCTCTCCTCTAGCCCCACTGTCAGCTCTTCTGGAATAAGAACTCATTGCCTGGTCTCTTCTTGGGTCACTGCTTAGGGCCATAAGCCTCTTTGCCTCTGTTCTGGCATCTATTCAATGCCTCCTCCCCAGTCAGCCATGGGGATGTTTCTGCAACCTTCACATAACCTTGTCACATTTTTGCTGACAATCTTTTCATGCTACCCTACGCTTTCAGGGTCATGGACAAGCTCCCCCTCCGGGTATATGACTTTGTCCATGGTTGGCCCCTGTCTTCTGTGCAGCTGCACTTCTCAGTCTTAGTTTTTTTCTCCCGCCACATGGGACCACCAGCCTGCTGCACCACTGGCCCATGAGCTCTCTTCCTTCCCTGACTTTTTACTGCTTTTTCTCTGCACTTCCCCACCAGGCTG
>NW_005301548.1:0-702 GCF_000412655.1 Myotis brandtii
AAACACCTTCAGGGGCTATAGGAGGACAAAGTCAAGTGAGAAGGTGGAGGGCTGGCGTAGACAACAACGGGAAATGGTGAGGCCCCCTGCCTAACAGCATTCAAATGCAAAAACATAATTTAAATGCTCCAGATGCCCCAGGTTCTAGCCTGTGGCTTTAAAGAGGAAGAAGCTGGCGGAGGGAGGTCACATGGCCAACTAATGACAGCTCAAAACCGACCGACTCGGGACTCCCCGTCCCACATCCCCGGCCTTCTCTGCACACGGATGACTCCAATGTCAGCAGGGACAGCATCTTCCCCCTCCCGGCTCCCAGAGTAAAAGTAGCAGCTACTGCTAACGCCCGGGAAATCCCTTGAGTGCCTTTCTTCCACCTGCAGTTGCCCTCATTTACCCTTTGCCCTGATCATCACGAATTTCCCATCAGTCATGCTTCAAACCCCCAGCCTGCAGGCCCAGTTCCTGACAGCTACCCATCCGAGGGGACACAGAAAGTCAAAGGGAGGAGGAAATTCTGCACCCTTAAAGTGGTCACACTCAAAAATGTCAGTTTCTCTTTGCAGCATGGTGGCAACCAGGGGAACCCGCGACCCCAGGGTGGGACAGCCCAGAGGGAAGGGCCTGGGGTCGGAGCAGCTGCTTCTAAAATTACTTGGCGCAGCCTTTGTAGGAGACAAGAAAGCAAAAATGGAACAGGCGGCA
>NW_005301549.1:0-702 GCF_000412655.1 Myotis brandtii
CAGGGCATAACCACCCCTATTTCCCCACCAGCAGCATGAAATGTTATCCAAACACCACATTTTTTTCTTCAAAAGAAGACAGTCATTTTATCTATTAAAAGATAGTCTCTGAATTAAAATTCATAGTTATCAACATGGTACACTGGCCTCTGAGGCTCAGAGATGGGCAGACCATTCCTATCCTCAACAAGGGCACAGCAATACAAAGATGGAGAAACTGGCCTAGGGAATCTTATTTTCATGAACATAATCTTTTTGTCTTGATCAAGACTCAACCCCAGCTGCCTCCCTCCAGGGAGACTGGCTTTCCTCCCCTTTCCCTGACACAGATGCCTACAAACTTGGTTTTCTCCACTTAACAAGCAAATCTGTTTGCAAACTGGAAGCTGCCGAAGTGGGAGGGTGTGAAACCTGCAAACTGGAGGACAGTTCTGAAGATGCAACTGTGGAGGAGTTCGATTTAGCCACACCGCTCAGCGTCAGAGTTCTAACCAAACCCGTGCATGCCCAGTAGTGCAGGAGAAGGCCCGGCCCCATCCTCCTGAGCCCTGCTGACAAACCCTCGGCCCTGAAGGGAAGCCACGGGCCTTTCCTCTCCTTTCCCCAGAGGGCAGGGAGGCCTCTGCCAACAAGCACAGACATTAGGGTGGCTGCAATGTGATCCTACTGGTGACAACCAAGTTATTTGATGGAAACTCACAC
>NW_005301550.1:0-702 GCF_000412655.1 Myotis brandtii
TGACTGACAAGCAAGCACCTTCCCACATCACTCAGATATTATTGGGCATGCATCCAAACTCCGTGAATTCAGTCCCTACCCCCAGCAATCTGCAGGGAACAGACTTTGAGAAGGTTAACAACAGCTTCCTGGCAAAGCTGTATAAATGCCATGACTGTATTATCTAGTCTTCCCCTTATTCCTTTCCTGTTAAATGATAACCATATTATTACAACAGTATCAGTTCAGATTTAGATTTAATTTGAATTTTTAAAAAATGAAATAAAATGACATTTCTACACAACTCAGTAACTGACTTCAGGTTTACGTTCCCTTTGATGATAAAATTTTCAATATATTGAAATTTTACTTTAAGATAGTTTTTAAATACATGAATATATTTAATCTCTACCAGAAATTTGGGAAGTAGGTAACATTATATAGATTATACAAATAATGAAAACAAGGAATAGTAAAGGTAACTGTCTTGTCTGTCCATCGCAACAAAAATTACTGTACACAATGGTGTTTAATCTATGAATGATCATTATTTTATCCTACAGGCTTAGTTTATCACAATTAAACATTAATTACTTTGATTTAAAAATGCTAAGGTAAGACCACAACTAAGAGTACATTTATATGCCTCTAATTTTATCCACAGCAGAATCTAAAGCAGCATATCCTGTATGCTTACCAAATTAATTGTGGATACTTTAATGT
>NW_005301551.1:0-702 GCF_000412655.1 Myotis brandtii
GCTGTATTCCTGTAGAGTTTCCAGAAGTGTCATTTCTAGAAATTGACTAGTATTGCCGCATTACCCTATAAAATGCCTAATCAATATGTATTCTAATAGAATATGAAAGTAATCATTTCCCCACCTTCTGGCAACATTAGAGATTTAAGTCCTGAAACTATTTTTCCTAATAGGTTGGGTGAAAAGATGATTTAAAAAAAAAATTAGTTTCCTGATTTCAACCTAGCATGTTTTTCTCCTAAAGTATTTTAGCCATTTCTCTTTCTTCTTTGGAGAAGGGTGTTTGTGCATTTTTATGTCCACTTTGATGTCTGGCTGATTTGATACTCTTTGTAGAATAGAATAAATGCTAATCCTTTGTTATGCATATTGCAAATATTTTTTCCCATTCTGTTACTTGTCACTGAATTCTGTTTGTTCTAACTTATACTGGAGTTTAAATTTATACATAATCCATTGTGTCAGTCTTTTCCCCTGGCTTTTATGGATATATTTTCTTTTGATATTTTTACAGGTCTTTTATCCATTGGGGATTTATTTTTGTGCTTTAATGGGGGATAGGGATCTGGCTTTTTGCACATGGCTCTGCCATTGCCTGACACTATTTATCAAATATGCCACACTTTCCCCAATGATTTGAAATGCCTCCTTCATCACATATTAAATTCTCACCTACGAGTGGATTTTTCCCCCTAGACTCTC
>NW_005301552.1:0-702 GCF_000412655.1 Myotis brandtii
AGGTACAAAGGTGTGTCTCCTCCCCTAGCCCTTGGCTGATTTCACGGTGTTGCCAGAGTGTGCAGCATTCTGCGGGCAAGTGCCCCCTTCGTCCCACCCTCCCTCTCTCATGGATGCTCCCAGCTTGAGAAGCAATGCCCCCAAACAGGGAACTCTTTGAGTGGTTCCATGAAAGGGCAGTCTGTGTTGGCTGCTGTTGGCATTGCTGGACAAGGGCCCCCCAGAATCAACACCCTCTCACATGCTCCTCCTGGACAGCTCTCCCTGCCCCCTTGTGTGTGAAAGGGGACAAGTGAGGTGACAACCGCTCCCTCCACAGGCACACTCTTTCCATTGTATTCCTGGAGCCCCAACATGGAAGCCTTCAGTCTACTCTATCCATAGGGTTCTCCCCTTTCTCCCAGCTCCCATGCTCCTTAGGGTGAGCACCCCACAGCTTTCCCCTTGATTATATCTAATTCTCTATTCTCCCCCTTGGGCATGTGCTAATTTTGCTTTAAGAGCAGTGAGCAGACAGACCTCTTCATTTTCTTGGATTCTCATGGAGTACCTAGCATGGGGCTGGTCGCACAATAGGTGTTCATTGTACATCTGTGGAATTGAGGTGATTCATTTGTGTATTCAACAAATACCTACATCCTGACAGGGTTCCTAGCCATTAGGCATTAGAGTTACAAAAGACAGATCTTTCCAAAGCCTGGG
>NW_005301553.1:0-702 GCF_000412655.1 Myotis brandtii
GAGGCAGCGATCGATGTTTCTCTCTCATCGATGTTTCCGTCTCTCTCTGCCTCTCCCTTCCTCTCTCTCTCTAAAATCCAGAAAAACATTTTTAAAAAAGAAGCTGCCGTTAGAGACCCGTGTCCCTGTCTCAGCCGCGTGTAAAGTTAGGAAGCCTCTGTAGGTAACAAGGACGTGTGTGCGCATCAGATGTTTTCCTGTGTGTAAGTTCAGTTCAAAAAGGTGTGGATCTTAATGCAGGAGAGACAGGGCTGAGGACATGGACACGGGCTTAGAGAACATCTGGCTCCACCCTCACCCTGGAGACCGGGGACGACCGGTCGAACCCGGCGTCCTCACCCAAACGGGCGGGAATGGGCCGCGGGGCCCTGGGTCGTCGAAGAGACATTGGACGTTCAGAGCTGGCGTTGGGTGTGACAGTCTGACGCTCCATCTGTTAAACAGCTGCTTGAACTCCGATCCCCTGCACCAGCCACTGGCAGCTGGCGGCACACACCCCTGGCCACGGAACCCACCCAGTCACGTTTCTGGGGGAACTTGAAACCGCTGATTTGCAGATTACCATGCTTTGAGGTCTTTCAGGGAAAAAGACCAGATATGTAATTTGCATCTTAAAAATATTTTTATTATAGAATAACTGCATAGTCATTAGGGTCAACAATCAATTTTTTGTTGTTAATCCTCCCCCGAG
The DNA here is from genome assembly GCF_000412655.1 of Myotis brandtii. Lineage (NCBI taxonomy): Eukaryota > Metazoa > Chordata > Mammalia > Chiroptera > Vespertilionidae > Myotis > Myotis brandtii. The sequence goes on from NW_005301553.1 coordinate 692, forward strand.
GATATTTTTCC
>NW_005301554.1:0-702 GCF_000412655.1 Myotis brandtii
ATAGTTCCTAGCTCGATATAATAAGAAGTGCGGAGACACATGAAGGAAATGTACATATCAGCTGTCTGGTTCGACAAACGATCATTAAGACACCCCCTCTCACTGCCTTGACTCCAAATTTATTGTCTCCCCGAACCCCAAAGTCAATTTCACAAGTACATTACACAACAGAACCTCGTCTGCTGCTGGTGAGCGAGAGAGGACGGGAATCCAGGCCGACAGTTCATTTGACAATGACCTTGAGGGGCTCTGCTTCTTGAAGAAGAAAGCAGAAGCTCGCGGTAAACAAAGTTCACTTCTGACAGATGGATTGAATGACAGAAAGGTTGCGGGTGCCAGAATAGCCCTGGCAGAGGAGGGAATGTTCAGTGGAATCCAACAGGAGAGGAGGTGTGAACAGGTGCAGGGCTGCTGACGGAAGGGGAACCAGATGGAAGGAGCCAGAGCCAGTTTATTTAAAGGAAAAGGCAGAAAACATTGCAAGGCTGTGCGATCAGCGGCTAAAAGTGTTCGTAGGGGAAGGTAAAAATTCACAAAGCAAAGCTGCACAGTGGGGTAGCTCACACTTAGCATAATGGTAGTAATTTGTGACTTTCGTTTGGAAGTTGCGATTGAAATACATTTATCTTGGCTCTTGACACCATGAAGGAGAGAGATTTGAAAGTTGTTTATTTTTTTTTAAGTTTCTAAGCTTTTTTTTTT
>NW_005301555.1:0-702 GCF_000412655.1 Myotis brandtii
TATATATATATATATATATATATATATGCTATTTTTATTATAGACAATGATGTAATATTTAAAACACATGTACAAGGGTGGGCAAAAGTCGGTTTACAGTTGTTAGTATGCAAAAATTTGTTCTTATATTATTAATTTTTATACTGTTTTCCATATAAGTAACTATAAGCCTACTTTTGCCCACTCCTGTACAAGCTTTAAGGAACTTACAGTGTAATGGAAAATAATAGACTAATAGAAGTAGATTTGGGGATCATCTAGTCCTCCTTCCCTCCATGTAGAGAAATTCTTTAAAAAATTCTTTCTATGAAGAATAATCTTATAAACTCTTCATAATAACTTAACATTTTTTGGAGGGCCTTGATCTGGGGTGTGTCCTTTACAAGTGGTTAGGAAGTTCTAACAGAAATGAGTTTGGCTTATCTTTGAGCCTGTGTTTTAAAAAGCCATTTTGCCCAAATGAGACGAGCCAAAGCCCTGTCCTTGACACCACGTTTTCTTTTTAGCTCCTTGACAGCAGCGGCAGCTTCACAGTGGAGCTGCAAGAGGATGAGCTGTTCACACTCACCACTCTCACCACCGGCAGCAAAGGCAGCTACCCGCCGCCTCCCAAGTCCCAGCCCTTCCCACCCATCTACACGGATGACTTCAACGTTGGTGAGTTTCCTTCACAACTTTAACTTGGTTCCCATTTTATCAGTC
>NW_005301556.1:0-702 GCF_000412655.1 Myotis brandtii
TGTTCCAAAAGAAGGACTTTTAATTTTGAGATCTCTTCTTTCTCTGCTTGCTGTCTTCATGGGATTTGATCCCTGCTATTCTGACCTGGCACCTTCCCCATGTTGGTGTTCTTAGCTGCAACCCACAGGCAAACATGTATTACTTGTATGGTGAGGCTTAAGTGACTTAAGTTAAGGGTGGCAGCAAACCTTACTTTAAGAAGTCTGGTTGCTGTGTTCCCAACCTGAAAAAATGTATTTGGGGGAAGAAATTGAAAGGATACAGTTACAAACTGAGGAGAAAGTTAGAGGAAGATAATAGGTGATCTCTTCCCTGCTGATCCTATCTGCAGAAATGTATAGAAACTATAACTATATCCTTTGCTTAAATAACAAAAAATAGTTATATTTAATCAAAACAGGCCAACTTATCACAAAAAAGCACCTTAATGACTGAAAGCATGAACTAATACAAAAGCTAACAAAATTGGTATCTCCACGGAGCATTAATACTGAGCCTTTCATCAGCTTTATTGGATTTTCCTGCAAAGATCACAACAGTTATGCCTGAAGTTAGCTTTTGAAATTAACTTGGAGTGATCTATATTTTGACGTTGGCTTAGTAAATAAGCATCATGCCCCCCCCCCCATTCTCTTTGCCTCTTCCTTGTTTGGATGTCTGCCCTTCCCCCTCCTCCTCCTCCTCCTCCTCTTCCTCCTCCT
>NW_005301557.1:0-702 GCF_000412655.1 Myotis brandtii
CTGACATGGGGAAGGGACACATGCCTAGGAGGAGCTAGCACATTAGAAAACAGCCCAGCCTCATTGTCTGGCATGGGGATGCTCTTGGAAGCCAGAGCAAATCCACTTTTTATAACCAACCCCCACATCTCCCCTCACATCTCAAGGTCATTTGAGCAAGTTCCCCATGCTGCTTACACTAAGGAGTCACACTAGCTACTCTTCTAAGAAAATACCACCCATCAACAGCTGCGCACAGGCCACCCCAAAAATGTCCAGCAAAGTGAAGTTCACGCACATCTGCAGCATGCCGCCCCCATCCAAAGGCATCACTACCCAGACCCTTCTTTATGTTCTACAGCCTGGGATACTGTAAGCCCCCCTCAAAAAGAGTCTTATAGTGTTTGTGACACACAGAGTCTGTGGAGGTGTGGAGGAAAAGCCTCAGTAGGACGTGGGTAAAACTAGTCAGTGGCATCCCTACAGTGCTAATGTCATCTGTCCACGGACAGGTTTTTAGGGCAATCCCTAATATGTGCTCTGGTGTGAGACTCTAAAATCCAAAATGGATGTATGAGTATTTTTTAGGTGAGCATTGTTTTTAAAATGCATGCCTTTATTTACACTTAATAAAATTTATTTTAATATTCACTTTGATTACTCATTAAAATGTGTCCTAAAATCAAAGGTTAAGTGGTAAATAGCCTTAAAAAAAAAAAAAGC
>NW_005301558.1:0-702 GCF_000412655.1 Myotis brandtii
CCCATTCTCATTAGCCGTTACTCCCCGGTTCTCTCCAAGCTCTCCCACCACCTTAGCCCATTACTGACCCACTTTCTGTGTGTGGATTTGCCCACCGTGAACATTTTATATGAGCGGAACCATGCAATAGGTAGGCCTTTGTAACTGGCTTCTTTCATGTGGAGGCATGTTTGCAAGGTTCGGCCATGTTTCAGCATGTGTCAGTACTTTACTTCTTTATTGCCAACTAATATTCCATCGTATGGATGTGCCACATTTTATTCATTCATTAGTTGATGAGCATTTGGCTTGTATCCACTTTTTTGCTCTTATGAGTAATGCTGCTGTGAACACTTATGCACAAGTTTGTGTGTGAACATATCATTTCCCTTGGGTATATGCATAAAGAGTGGAATTGTTAAATGCTGTGGCAATTCTATGCTTAATCTTTTGAGAAACTGCCCGACTGTTTTTCAAAGTGATTGCACCATTTTCCATGCCTTTCAGTAGCACATGGGAGTTCCAGTTTTTCCACAGCCTCATCATCACTGGATATTTTCTGTATTTTTCACTACAGCCATTCTTCTGGGTATAAAGTGACACCTCATTGTGGTTTTCATTTGCATTTCCCTAATGGCTAATGCTTTGAGAATTGTTTCATGTGCTCATTGGCCATTTGAATATCTTCTTTGGAGAAGTGTCTATTTAGATCCTTTGCCCATT
>NW_005301559.1:0-702 GCF_000412655.1 Myotis brandtii
CTCCCACATGGGGAGGGGGAAAGAATCTCACAGCACAAACTCCTACGTGGGGAGGGGGAAAGAGTCCCCAGAAATCTTTTCTTTTTCATATAAATTGCACCAAAAGAAAGTAAGAAGAAAGTTGCATTAATTTATGAGATATTTCTTAACTCACAATACCCAACATTCTGTATGTTCAAGGTAATTCAAGAATGTATTGATCCTTACTGATTATTAGATAAGATGAATAAAAACAAAATAGTAGTGATTTAAAGTGAGAAGTACTAGAACAGTGTAATCATTATCCCTTTAACCCGGATATGACAATTGATGCCTTTTATTCACACAAATATTTCAGGATAAAATATACTGACGAATATTCTGAGGATACAGTGTATGATTCAATAAAGGCAAAATAGGAAAAGAAAACAGCTTAATTTTCAGCAACGGTTCCTCTTACATTTGTATTGTGAAATGCCTTCATGTCAATTATGTGTTAGTTTACCCCAGCAACACTGGGTAATAGCTATTACAAGTTTCCTGCTTTACTACGAAGAGTACTACTGAGGCTGATAGAGGTGACAGTAATTAAGCACAAGCAGCCATTCAGAGGATAAGCCATTTCTGATAATAAAGTTTTTTCAACACACTCTACTGCTATTTTTTTCACTTGAGTAACGTTTGTTTTCTTCCAGGCCAGATGGTGTGCATCTGCTGGACTTC
>NW_005301560.1:0-702 GCF_000412655.1 Myotis brandtii
TTTTTTTATACATCTTGTGTTACTCATTCAAAATTGGTACTTACCCAAGTTGTTGCATATATTGGTAATTCATTTATTTTCATATGACAATATATTGACTGGATATTATGAATATGCCACTATCATCCATTGTAATGGTTTGATGACCATTCATGGAGATGTTAACCAGTTTGGGGCTATTTCAAAGAGGGTTGCCAAATACATTTTGTACATGTGATTTGATGACATGTATACTTTTCTCTTGAGTACATTCTTAAGAGTGGAATTGCTACATCAGTGTTCATGTATGTTTTTAGTTTCATAAGTACTACCAGTTTTCAAAAATGATGATACCAATTTGGACTCCCATCTTAGTATATTAGACTTCCATTTTTGTTGTTGCTGATGTTGTTGTTATTTGTTTGTTTTATGACGTCTTACTTAATCTCCAAGCATAAGGTGGTTTTATAATGATTTGACTATTATAAATTTCTAGCTTTCTTTATAGTCAGAGAAAATATTCTATCTGATTCAAATCTTTTGAAATTTGTTGCAGCTTGCTTTATGGACCAGCATGTGGCCAGGTTTGGTGACAACTCAATGTTTCCTTGAAATAGAGTGTACTTTTTGTGGTGGTCGGTGCTTTGCTGTATATTAAGTCCATTAGATCAAGTATATTGAAAATATTGTTCAAATCTTTTATAACTATAATCATTTTTTCAT
>NW_005301561.1:0-702 GCF_000412655.1 Myotis brandtii
ATATATCTATATACAGCTCTTGTACCAAGAAACATCTTGGCCTGGCAGACCTTGAGGATGTTGTTTTGTTGTCAGTGAAATTATTGAAATAAAGGATCTGGACTCGCCTGTTCGCCTGCCCCGTGCGCCCCGGGCCTCAGCTCCGGGAAGAGCCTTCCACCCCCAGTTTGCAGCCGGAGTCGTGTCGCTGAAGCACTTAATTTTCATCTGTTCTGCAGAGGATGTGAATGAGATGGTGGTGATTGTTGACATTCCGAGGGTGTGCTTAGAAGCGAAAAAGGCGCGTTTCCCCACCTGGTTCCCGTGGACGAGAATGGACCGACCTCCGGACTGTGTGGGCTCCGAGCCCGCGTGCGTGACTCGCTCGTGGCCGGAACCGATTGCGCATCTCCTCCCCCCGGCCCGTGGGAACCGCGTGGGGAGGTGCCGATGGGCCTGGCTGGTTCCCGTTTCCTTGATGAGGCTGCGCAGCATGTCCGGGGGACAGCTCCCAATTAGCGCTGCATCTGTACAGCCCAGGCCTGGCCCCTTCGGTGCGGGGTTGGCCGCGGCCCCAGGCTAACGAGGCCCCGGGGAGGGGGTCCCTCGTGTCCTGGCAGCCACCGCCGGTGGGTCCAGTGAGGATCCGAGCTGCACTTTGGTTTTAATCTGGGCCACACACGGGCCTTCTCTCGTCCATGTGATGGCAGAACAAGACCCTGT
>NW_005301562.1:0-702 GCF_000412655.1 Myotis brandtii
AAAAAAAAGCATGAAAAATATTACGTGTTGAAATTAATAATGAACTGACTGAGTGAAAATCAAAATGAAAAACAAAATCCTTAGCCCTACGATATCATTCAAAGGCAGAACTCGAGGTCAAACATAAATTTTCGCAGCACTCACGTTTCAGACATCCCTGTATCCCTCTCTTCCCATCTTTGTCTCAGACTCGGGGTTGACAAAAACATCGAGCTTTGAAAGGAAATGAACTTCCAAAGTCTCTTCCGTTCCCCATGTGTGAACAGAAACCATCACAGGACCCTTGGCAAATAAGGAAATCAAGACACTGCAGTAAAACGCAGCACAGGTTTCATGAGCATCGGTGTTGAGGCTTCGAATGAACATCTAGAATCAGGCTGCACTCTTTTTCTGGTGCCTAGAAATAAAGAGTGGAGGATAGAGGAAAGGAAGGATCAGTGACACAAAATATGTTCGCCAAGTCAACAAAGTGTAACACAACATGCCCTCTGTTTGTCTAGGAGATGTTGGGAGTCTTAGGAAGTGATGCAATGTATGACAATTCACATTTCTCCTGAAGGCCCAAAACAAAGAAACCTTTAGATACCAAGAAATAGGTGTGGGGAGGGATCCAGGACTTTATTATGATTCCTCCTTATGGTCCTCCTTCTCAAGTTTAGGCATTTGTTCATCGAATAAGTTCTTAGTGAGCCTTTATTATGT
>NW_005301563.1:0-702 GCF_000412655.1 Myotis brandtii
TCCCTCTCCCTTCCTCACTGAAATCAATAAAAATGTACTAACAAAAAAAAAAGTGGTTGTGGCCCTCGCCGGTTTGGTCAAAAGTGTGGGTGGCCTTGGGACCCCTGAAGTGTATGCAGTGTCTGAATTTAGGACAGTCACATGGAACACTGAGCCCATGACTTGTGGAGTATGACCCTACTCTGGGGGTAAACATCAGAAATGTATGGCAGTACCCCCAGTTGCAGGTGAAATACAATGGAAAGAGACCTAGAGCTGAACCTCGCCAACATATAATGTGAGGGAGAAATAAATCTTTGATGTCTTGAGCTACCAAGATCTTGTTTATTTTGGGAGCATCATGTAATCAAATCTGACTGGTACAAAAGTACTTAGATTCCATTCTAAAGGAATTATGTCTGATTAGCTAAATTACTAATACTTAGTCTGGTGGGGAACATGGTATACCACACAGGGATACAATGGTCTGTGGTCACTCCTGCTTTGGGCTGCTCAGCATATTTTGCCCATTCCTTTTTGTCAAGTCACTGGCCAGGCCAATCTCAGTAACTGCACATAGTGATGGAAAGAGATCCCAAGAGGCAGGCCAGGACCTCTCCCCGGGGTTCCCTAGCTTGGAGTGCAGCTGAAGCTCCCAGTGACCCCCTTTCCCATCCTGTGGAGAATGCCTGTCTGCAGAGAAGCTGAGCAGAGATGGCAGAG
>NW_005301564.1:0-702 GCF_000412655.1 Myotis brandtii
TAATTACAAAGGTGAGGGAAGTCTGGGGCTGCCACATTCAGGCTCTGGGGTCAGAGGAGGCTTCTTAGGAGAGGTGGCATCTGAGGGGAGACCTGAGGATGAAGGGGAGCTGGGCATTCAGCAGAGGAAACAGCCTTTGCAAAGACCTAGAGAAGGGAAGACAATGGCAGGGACTGGGAGAAGTAACTTTGGGGTGGAAGGTGGGTGGGTAGTGACTTGTCATAAAATAGGCCACCCAGAGAGGAACTCCTCTGTGGTTTAGGGGTGCCTGGGAGCATATTTCCCCAGACTCTTCACTCTGACCCTGTAGTTACCAGAATGCAGAAAAGGCAGTCAGCTCAGACTTAGCGAGCTCCCCCTTCCCAGCCTCAGTCACCCTCCATGGCCAGAGGCCTTAAAAGCAATGTCCCCAGCTTTTTGCTGAGCATCCACTTACCTGGGAGAGGATGCAATGTGGTGCGGGGGGCATTGGCCGGCTTGGGGGCGGCCTCCGGGCTGACTCCTTCCGCTCTACTTGGGGTCCAGCCCCAGGGGGGTTCCTAGGAGTCCTGAGGAGGTGTGCTGGCAATGGCACAGGTGGGGAGCTGCCCTGCAGATAGTCCGGAGGGGGCACAGGAGGCTTCCGTGGGGGTTCAGGGGTGTTAATCACCTGTATGGATAAGACAAGGAACGTCTAAGACAGCAGTTCTCAACCTGTGGGTC
>NW_005301565.1:0-702 GCF_000412655.1 Myotis brandtii
AACATGACAGAGGAAGCAGAGGTGGGACCTGGCTCATTCTCAGACTCCCTTGTACACTAGACTTGACGGCTCAAAGGACAAAGGGGAGAAGACCAGGAGGACAAAGAGTGTCCCCCTGGTGAAGGGAGTAGCTCCACAAATTCACATAAACAACACATTTGAGCTTGAGTCCAACACCATCTCTCTGAGAGAAGGGCTTCCTTCCACCTGCTAGCCCAGTCCACCCTGTCCACAGGAGGACAGCGGGGAGCCTCCTACCTGCCCATCGCTCCAGGTCTAAAGCACCTGCTGATTCCACTCAGGCAGGGACCCTCTGTTGCCCTCGTCATCACGTCCCAGCATGTGTCCCCCTGATGGCCACGCAGTCGCCTCGTGGGCCACTTGGGCATCTCTCCATGAGGCTGTTCCTGCCGGCTCGTCCCCACAGTAACTGGCATATTGATCTCCCATTGAATGCTTTCCTCACTGAACACCCAACCCAACCTTCTTCTCCCGGGTTCACCCAGGGTAATCCCTTAACCTTTTTCTACGAGTGACTTTCCATTCCTGAGTTATTGGTTCATTCTTCTTTGAACTTCATCGATGTCAATGTAAGGAGACAGGAGAGGGGGAATTCAAGGAAGGAAACGAGGATATTGGTAATGAAGAGATTTTATGGAGGGGCCACAGAGGGACACCTCCTGGCTCCAGGCGGCCAGGTGA
>NW_005301566.1:0-702 GCF_000412655.1 Myotis brandtii
AAAAGCATAGGGAGGGTTGGAGTTCAGTGTATTTTTCTGTTACAGATATGTGGGTGAGGGAAGATTTCACAAAGTGGCAATTGAGCAAATGAGTGGATGTGCAGTTAGGGAAGTGTGTGCCCGGCAGAGGAAACAGTAAGCAGGAAGGCCTGGCGGTAGGAGCATAGTTGGCTAGCCCGGATGATGTGGTCGGAGTGAAGAGAGCAGGGAAAAGTTCTAAGACATGAGATCAGAGAGGTAATGTGGATGGTGGTGGCTTGTAGGCTATTGTAATATTTATGTTAAGTACGAAACCACATTTTAGAAGGGTACTGAATGGTGTCAGTAGAAAAATAAACCTAGAATTTCCTTCTAAGGATGTAGAAAAATTTAACAAAGCTCCAATGTTTGAAAATTTTCCAGTGCCTTGACCATGCTTTTTCTTCCTTGTTCCTACTTCTTTCCCTTCCTTTCTCTCAGCTGTATCTGGGCAGAGACAGTCTCTCCTTATTAAGGTTTGAATGAATAATAAGCAATCAATAGTAAAAATCAAAGGAGAAAACCTCCTGGTTATCTACTTATGTTTTAGAAATTCAAATTCTGACAGACAAAATCCATCAGTAAAAATGTTAAAGAAAATACATTTTCAGGATTGAGAAGAAACGAAGACCTGACTGTTTAGTGGGTGTTGAACATGCTGAAATTACTAGATGGAATTTGAAT
>NW_005301567.1:0-702 GCF_000412655.1 Myotis brandtii
ATATCTCATTTATATATATATATATACATACATATATATATTAATATACAATTGTATTTTATAAGCATATAGTGTGTTTGCATGTTAAATAGGCGTACAGCCTTTGGCAACCTCTGTGACATTTATCAGCCTGCCCCTTTAAATTAACATCTATAAATTACTATTCACTTCTCAAAACCATGTCTCACTTCAGATGAGAAAAAGTAACTATCTTGGAAGCAGCAGCAATAATAATAGGAATAGTAATAATAATAAGTAGCTTAAATAATTGAAATGAAAATGTAATAAAAAGAAAAAAGAAGCAGTACTCATGGAATAATAAGAGGAAGACCTGAGGTTGTGAAAATTGGATTGTTAAAATGGCTTTAGAGAGAAAGTGCTATAAGTCACACTGCTCTAGTTATTTGAATCAAAGAGGCAGGATTAGAAATGTTTTACTGAGAATTTAAAAGGAATAAAACACCTGTAAGTGTAGACTGCAGTTCTCCCTTACTTTAGTGAGGCTTAGCCAGGAAAAATTCTGCATCTAAAGAAAGGTGACCTCTTGCCCCGCAGTCAGTCCAGTGTTTCCAACCTGGAGCCAGATCTGCTTTTCAGGCCCAGGTCGCCGCATGCACAACCCTGTGTTTTACACCAGCAGACATGCAGCCAGCAGACGGGTATTGAAGGGGCCAGGCACCCACCTGGGCAGCTCTGCCTCTG
>NW_005301568.1:0-702 GCF_000412655.1 Myotis brandtii
TTTTTTAACCCAGGAAAACAGCTTTGCTCATCATGCATTGACTTTCATTTTTAAAATACACTAGTATTTTAGGATTTACACATTCATTTGTAATTGAAAGCACAAGATCCCCCCAAAAAAGATAGAGAAGTGACTTCTGCTCATTTTGGCCTGTATTCACTTATTCATGAGTTTGGAAGTATGACGCTAATTGATGACCAATCAATCTCCTACAGGAGACTCGTGTGTGGGCCCAATGCCATTGAGGTGGAAATTCAACCCATATGGAAGCTGCTTATTAAACAGGTAACTAACTTTTGCTTTCTTTTTGGAAAAACAAACAAAAGAACTCTCATCCTTTACTTTTTTTAAAAATATAGATGTGAATGTTTTTGAAGGAGTTGGTTTACAATTGTGGAGGCTTGCAAACCTGAAATCTGTAGGGCAGGAGGCAGTCTGGAAGTTGAGAGAAGAGTTGATGTCACTGTCTTGTCTCTGAAATGTGTAGGGCAACCAGTAGGCTGGAAACTCAGGAGGATTTCTACATTGCAATCTTAAGGAAGAATTCCTTCTCCTCTAGGAAATCTCAGTTTTTGCTCTTAAGGTTTTTAACCCATATTATCAAGGGCAATCTCACATACTTAAAGTCAACTGATTGTAAAGGTTAATCACATCTGCAAAATACCTTCACAGAAACATCTGGTCTAGGGTCTGAGCACTATA
>NW_005301569.1:0-702 GCF_000412655.1 Myotis brandtii
GGTTGTTTTGGTTGTGACGGCCCCTGGCTTTTTATATCTTAGGAAGAATGTCACCCCAATAAATTTAATTAGAAAATAAAAGAATCGTATATGCTTCTAAAAATCTTTAAACCTAGAGCAACACAAATCTTTACACACTGGTGATTCTCTGCCTTTCCCACCAAGAAAAAAATCCTTCATAGACAATACTTCAGTTTTTTAAATACAAGCAAATATATCCCTTACTGAAATCAAATAGAAGGACAACATAAAGCTGCATTATGTTAGAAATTATTAAACTTCATACACCAATGAAGTTGCAAAGAATTGATAAATTGTTAAATAAAGTTATTTTTTCTGATAAATGTAGTTTCAAATTCTAATAGTCCACACTTCTCATAGCAATACATGCATTTAATAGAATTGAATACTTAGTAAAAGTCAAATCACAGTTAGTTAATATTGGAACAGAATGTGAGAACAGATGTCATGGGTAAAATCCGGAGGGTAACTCAATATGCAAACCTGGTGCCATAGGAGGTTACTCTCCTATCTGGAAGGTGGAATACATAAGTAGGCTACACAATAACTGAAGAAGCTCTATCAGCTGAACAAAACCCTGTATTCATGTTTGAAGGGCTGAATAGAATGGTTAGGTAACATAATCCCGGAAACATGGAAGGTCTCCTGGAAGACTGTTGAGACAAAAAGAAGCAAAGCACC
>NW_005301570.1:0-702 GCF_000412655.1 Myotis brandtii
CGGGGACCCTTCAGTGGCCGGCGCCATAGCCACTGAGCCAAACTGGCTAGGGCGTATATTCAATATTCTTATGCCAAAGACAAAGCTTTTAAATTCACCATTAAATTTTGTAAAAGATCCTCATGACCATATAAAGTTCTGAGAGGTCCACACTGAAAACACCTGGCTTGGAGCACTTAGCACAAGAGTTCTCCGGGATAAACAGCCAAATACTACAGCCTCATTGCTCGGCTCCACATAAAAAACCACTGAACAGACTTAAAGACAAACCCAACTTTTCTTGGGGCCTTGTTTTTATTGCTTTTGTAAAATAACTCTTTTCTAGGGACAGCCCACCTTCCCCCTACCCCAAATAAAGACTTTTTCTCCACTCTTCCACATGCAGACCTCCTCACCTTATAAACCTGAGCTCCAAAACCTAAAATGCAATCTCTAACAGGGCAGTGATCTTTGTTTCTGTTACAGGAGCATCCCAAGCAACTAGAACACCGTCTGACACAAACTAGGCCCTCAATAAATATTTGTTCAAAACCTGATTGAGTAAGTGGATGAAGCTTACACAGTATGGCTGGTGAGTGGTATCAGCTAGTGCTGCTTCTACTCTAATGGGGAAACAGCAGACAAGAGATTGAACTGTATTTGCTTCTACTTCCAACAGACTCATGTTCAACTTTTACACACACACACACACACACACACACA
>NW_005301571.1:0-702 GCF_000412655.1 Myotis brandtii
TATATATAATCACACACATACATATACATACATATTTCTGCTACTCATATATGGAACTAAGTGAAATTTTTTAGTCTGATATGGCTAACAGATAATCTGCTAAATTTCTGACATAAAATTACTTTACATGAAAGCACTGTTGAGAATTAGAATAATTGAAAGCTTATTTGGGGCATCCTGAAAATTGTGACTTCTTTTGGGTGGAAGAAGCCATTGGCCTGGGATAATTTGCAGAGAGGTTGCCATGTTTTCCCCATTCCCTGTTCCCATGTTTTATGCAACTAATACATTATGAATTGTAGCACTGTGTCTTACAGAAAAGTAAATTTATCAGAGGCATACAGTTTACATCAGATTAGCCTTTCTCACCTCTATCACACCATGCTCTTTTCTCTCACCTTTTCCGGCATCACTTTGCTCTTCCACTAGTTCTACCCATCTCCCCTAAAACTCCCTATCTTTGAATCTCCCACTGAGGCTGATATTTTGTTTGCATCTGAATGACCACAGCCTCATCAGGGGAAAAATATAGCTGAGAACTTCAGATATATTAAGACCCAAGCCTGTTCCATAATTTCAGAGGCAAAGTGAGGTGGGGTCTTGTAGGGAGTGACTCTATGGTTAAGCCTCAGATTGACCTGTGGCAGAGCCACAAATAAGTTCCGGCTTAGGGGGCAGAGCCCTCTTAGCATAATTAAGCTT
>NW_005301572.1:0-702 GCF_000412655.1 Myotis brandtii
TTGGAGGTAAATAGAACAGTCCTTACTTTCACCTAGGATTCAAACTCTTATACCTCTCTTATACCTGAGTGGTTGGTGTACCCACCTTGCTGGTAATTAAACCACAATGTCAAGAATGCCTGTGCTCTGGGCAGAATGTCCACAGCCACCCCTCCAAATTCATGTCAAACCCTAATGCCCAACATGATAGTATTTGAAAGTGGGGTTTTGGGAGGTGATTAGGCCCTGAGGGTGGAGTCCTCATGATCGATGAATACCTGGCCCCTGCTGCCCTGTGAGGACACAGTGCGAAGACGGATGTCAAAGAACCGGGAAGCAGGCCCTCACCAGACACCGAGTCCACCGACGCCTGATCTTGGACTTCCCGGGCTTGAGAACTATGAGTAAATGTGTGCTGTTATAAGCAACCCAGTCCATGGCATTTTGTTATAACAGCCAAGCAGGAGGAAGGCAGCATCTGACTCACCTTTTGAATGGGGCAGAAACCCATGTTGTCTGAGGTCAGCCTTGGTTGGTCCCACCAGCGAAACGGAATCCTCCGGCTGGGCCGTGGGTTTGTCAAACAACTGGAGCTATTTTTCAAACCTTTTGGATTGAGTAAAACTAAAAACTCATTTTGCCAAGCACTTTCACCCATAATTTTTAAACCCATGTGTATTTTAAGAGAAATTTAATCCATATGTTTCTGATTCATTTACACTT
>NW_005301573.1:0-702 GCF_000412655.1 Myotis brandtii
CTTGAGAGAGAGGAGTTTGTGAGCCACGTGAACAGCTGGGGTGTGGGGATGTTCCAAGCAGAGGAAACAGCCAATGCAAAGGCCTCAAGGCGGGAGCGCATCCAAGTAAGTATTCAAGGAACAGCAGAGAGGAGTGTGGTGTCCCGGAATTGAGCAAGGAGAAGATTAGTAGTGTTATGGGTTGAACTGTGTTCCCCCAAAATTCATGTGCTGAGGTTCTCACAACATGACCTTATTTGGAAATAGAGCCATTGCTGATGCCATTAATGAGGCCATACTGGAATATAGTGGACCCCTAGTCCAGTAGCCCTAGTGTCCTTATAAAAAAGGAGAAATTTAGACATAGAGTTGTGCACACAGGGAGAACATCATGTGATGATTGGAGTGATGCTGCCATAAGCCATGAAGCTACCAGAAGCCAGGATCAGGCCTGGACAGATCCTTCCTTCATGCCTTTAGAGGAAGCACGGCCCTGCCGACACCTTGATCTCAGACTTCTAGACTCCAAAACTGTGAGACAATAAATTTTTGTTGTTTAAGTCACTCAGTTCGTGGTACTGTGTTAAGAACTCTAGGAAACTAATACAATAAGCAATTAGGCAAGAGATAAAGGACAGATGATAAAGGGTCTTAACCCAAGGACGTTGGATGAACAGTCACCATAGCATTCTGAGCAGAGCGGTGCTATGTCCTGCCCAAAGG
>NW_005301574.1:0-702 GCF_000412655.1 Myotis brandtii
ACCAGTTCCCTCTCTTGAGCTTCTGACCCACATGTCCATCTTCCTCAGGGGTCAGCCGGGATGTCCCACAGGCTCGTCACACTCTCCATGCCCAGAGGAACTCATTGTCTTCACTCCCAAACCTGCTCTTTATACTTTCTCTTCCTTGGATGATGGTATTGCCACCCACCCAGTCACCCACATCTGAAGGCTGAGAGTCAGTGTAACCATCGGATCACTGAATTCTGGCAGAATACCCTCTACTGCCTTTTATGTCTATTCTTCGCTCCACCGCCTTCCAAGTATGCTCCAAGTATTCTCCTGACTGATCTTTCTTACAGCATTCTTGTTCCTCCAATCCATTTTCTGCACTCTTGCGAGAGTAATTTTCTACAACGCAACCCTGATCATTATGGGATTTTAGAATTCTTTCAATGGCTCCCTCATGCCCTCAAGGTAAAATCTAAATTCTTTAGCAGGGCCAAAGAAGGCCCTTCCTGATCTAGCCCTGATACTCTAACTCCCCTCCCACCCCCTCACTCCACAGACACAATACTCCCAAACACCTCTGGGCTTCTGCCCACATTGTCCCTCTGCCTAGAATGGCCTTCCTCCATCTCTTTGCCTGGACAGTTTCCTCAGCACTCAGTTCAGACATCTTCTCTTTCAGGAATCCTTTCTGACCCCCTGGTCCCTCACAGCAGCCTCTGCACACAGTCAGAG
>NW_005301575.1:0-702 GCF_000412655.1 Myotis brandtii
AGAGCCGCAGTTTGCCGACCACGGCCTTAGACTATAAGCTTCATGAGGAGAGTGATCATGTCTGTTTCCTTATTTATTCCCAGCCAACTAGCTAAGTCCTGGCACGTAGCAAATGTTTAATAAATATTAGTTGAATGAATAATGAATGGAGGGGAAATTATGTCTTTGAAGTTGTGGGTCATGTGGTTTATGAGTTTCCTTTAGGGAAGCTTGTTAAAACACGATAGAACATGCTTTCAGATCCTTTTTTAAGGTCATTTGAACAAGGTATATGGATCTGGCAGGACAAAAAGACTCCATTCATGTGCTAATTACAGTCAGTCACTAAAGCCTGTACAGGATTGGGCATTCTGAGAATGAGTATAGGCTCATGGAAAAGCGCCTGGTCAGGGGGCAGTGCCGGCATGTCTACTAATCCTTCCACACATGGAGGCTGCTTGAGATGGGGATGGCGTCGTGAGTGTACGCTTTTTCACTGTTACCCTGATGGGTGGCATCCATCCATTGGTTTGACACCTGTCTTCTTCTTTCCTAAAAACATTGTCTTTCTCTCTTCCTCTTTCTAGATTTATGGTCAATGTGACATGGGATGGCAAAGACCTGTCCTTCACTGAGGAGGGCTACCAGGTGCACCCCAGGCTGGTGGTGATTGTGCTGAACAAGGACCGAGAGTGGGAAAAGGTGAGTGTTCTGTGTGCTGAA
>NW_005301576.1:0-702 GCF_000412655.1 Myotis brandtii
CAGGTATTGCATGTTTTAAAAACTCTTGCAGCACACTAGTTGAAAATCACTGCTATAAAGACATGCTAGAAACCATTACCATAAATCAGATCAGCTATGGGTAACCTCTAGTAGTAGCAGAGGGATTTAACTCAGAACATTCCCAAGGAGCTTCTGAATGGCTGGTAATATTCTATTTCTTAAACTGAGTCATAATTACACCAAATTCTGGCTATTATTTAGGCATTATATGTATATTTATATCTTTATGCTTTTTTACTCATATTACCTTTTATTGTTTTAACAAAAGCTGGGGGGAGTGAATAAAATGCAGATACAAGCATAAGAAACTTAAAAATTGAAGCTGAGATCTATTAAAAGGGAAATAAACTGTCTTACTGAGTGAAAATGATCAGATAAAATTTGTCAAGGTTTTAAGAATGACTAGTACACAACAGAGGCAGAATGTATTCATCAGAAAACCTTAAGAAACACCAATAAAAGCAAGCTATGGAGAGAAAAGTCAGCAGCCTTCTGAAGTATTTTGTGACATAAAAATCTCTTTTTAGCAAACAAATCTCTATCGTCATTCATCATAAACTATTGTGAGTTCTCCATCCCCTATGAAAAAGGAAGACCTATTGGACACTTTTAAGCTTTAATTCAGCTGTTATCAATTTCCTCTCAATCTCATTCTGCTGTTCTCTTAGGTGGCATTCACTC
>NW_005301577.1:0-702 GCF_000412655.1 Myotis brandtii
CTTAGCATATTAGGCTTTTATTATATAGGATTAATCAATAACATTAATTAATATTTCTTTTCTTATGTCTTTATTTGGTTTTGGTATCAGTAATGTTGGCCTCATAGGATTGTGTTCCCTCCTCTTCAATTTTTTTTCCCCTCTTCAATTCCTAAGAAGAGTTTAGAGAGAATTGGTGTTAATTCTTCTTCTGGTCCTGGGCTTTTCTTTGTTGGGAGTGTCTTAATTACTGCTTCAATCTCCTTGCTAATTATATGTCTGTTCAAATTTATTTCTTCATGATTCAGGTGGGTTACATGTTTCTAGGAATTGGCTCATTTCTTCCAGGTTATCTAGTTTGTTGGCATATAATTGTTCATAGAGTCTTTTATATTCCTTTTTATTTCTGTGACATCAGTTGTAAACTTCCTGCTTTCAGTTCTCATTTTATTTATTTGAGTCTTCTTTCTTATTTAGTCTAGCTAAAGGTTTGTCAAATTTGTAAATCTGTTTAAAAAAACCAACTAAGAGTTCTATTTATTTTTTATATTATTTTCTATTTCAATCATTTCTGCTCTAATCTTTATTATGTCTTTCTGTCTGCTAACTTAGGGTTTAGTTTGTTCTATAGTTCCTTGAGGTGTAGGTTTAGATTTTTTAGTTGCGATCCTTCTTTTTTAATGTGTTTATCGCTACAAACTTCTTTTTTTTTTTTTTTTTTTT
>NW_005301578.1:0-702 GCF_000412655.1 Myotis brandtii
GTGGAACATGGACAGGGCGGCTGCCTCCTTGCCCCTGATGTTCAGCCACAGGTTCCTCCTTTCAGGAGAGAGTGGTCACACGGACACGTGTGTGTGTGAGCGAGACGCCACTCACGCTCCAGAGCCAGGACGCCAGAAGGTGAGGCGCAGGAGAGTTCAGGGATAGGGGTGCTGGAAGTGCTGACCCTCTGTGCTGGAGACCCTCCTGGCCTTGCTCCCTGGGCCCCCGGGGCCACCCAGCCATCTCTCCTGGGGACCCACAGTGACACACCCACACCCATGCAGGAACCCAAGGGGCATACCCATCATCTGCCAGGTCCGATGGCCGATCCAGCTGTCCCACGGCCACACAGAGAAGCCTAGAGAAGGAGGTGGTCCCAGGACAGGCTGTACTCACCCCACTAGCAGCCCATCCCAGAGCCCTCCCACTGTGGCAGCCAGGGCGGGGGTGCCCATGGGCCACGCCCTCAGAGACTCGGGCCAGCCAGCGGAGGCTCTCACCTCTGAGCTCCCCGGGAAAGGCCCCACCGAATGGCCACATCCAGAGTGGCAACTGCAGCAGAGGCCGGGGTGGCTGCAATGCCGCTGCTCACCTGCGGGGTGAACGACAGTAGTGGAGGGCAACCCCCAACCAGGCAGACAGACCCATCCGGCCCTTCCCTTGGTCCCGGTCTCCGTGGCTGTCGTCTATACACGCTGAGG
>NW_005301579.1:0-702 GCF_000412655.1 Myotis brandtii
TGTGTGCAGGTGTGCGTGCGTATGCAGGTGTGTGAGCATGCACGCACACACAGAAACACTGGCCATGTCTTATGGATTGGCAATGGCCCCGGAACTCTGAGATTCCTGGGACCCCATCTGAGTGTAGAGGGAAAGGGTGCTGTCCATGGTTCCGTGTGAATTTC
Organism: Myotis brandtii; assembly: GCF_000412655.1. Taxonomy (NCBI): domain Eukaryota; kingdom Metazoa; phylum Chordata; class Mammalia; order Chiroptera; family Vespertilionidae; genus Myotis; species Myotis brandtii. The sequence goes on from NW_005301579.1 coordinate 165, forward strand.
CAAGGCCAAGACGGGGAGGGGAGTGTGTGTGAGAGGTTAGCACACGTCATCCACGGGTGAGACAGGTGAGCTCAGGTTAAAATGAAGAGTCAGAGGCAGGCCTTCCCTCCGCCTCGGCAATGGCAGGAGAGCTGAAGGGAGGGGTGCTGGGTGGACGGTGGGTGTAGGAGCCACCAACTGGCTGACAGACTTGCTGTCCTTCGGAGCACAGCCCCGCCCACTGCACCGTCCAGGCTGCACACCCCTCCGCCCTGCCCCAGGCGCTCTGGTCAGCCAGACTCTCCGGCCACCGCCCGGGGAATGAATTTCCCTCTGACGTGGGCTCAGCCTCAGGAAGCCTGGGGGCCGGGGAGGGATGCAGACCTGAGCTCAGAGATCAGAGGAAGGAGGCAGGATGGGCAATGGGGCAAGAGGGGGCAGAGGCTGCACTGGGGGTCAAGGAGAATGCGGCCCTTTGGGTTGGAAGGAAGAGGGGAAGCTGCAAGGCCAGCGTGGCACTGGAGCTGGGCCTTGATGAGCAGGGGGATGGGGACTTGCC
>NW_005301580.1:0-702 GCF_000412655.1 Myotis brandtii
TAAAATCAATAAACTATTTTAAAATATTTTTTTAATTTAAAAGACTGACAATACCAAACACTGTCAGGGCATAGAGCAACATAATTTTCATATACTTCTGGTGGGAGTATAATTAATAATACTCTTTGGAAAGCATTCGGGATTACCTAGTAAAAATAAAGCTACGCTTATTCTATGATCATGTAATTTCACTCCTAGATATACGCCCTAGGAAACTCATGCAAATGTATACCAGTATTATATATACAAAAATGTTCATAATAACCAAAAAGTTAAAACAACCCAAACATCGATCTAAGTAGAATGAATAAACTGTGGTATATTTATACCACAGATTGCATTCAGCAATGAAAATGTACTACTGTTATAAGCAACAAAGGTAAGTCTCAAAAAACATTGAGCAAAGACACAAAAGAATACATGACTCATTCACGTAAAACATATACGTCTAAACTACTCTTTTTCCAGATAAAAATTCAGGTGGTAAAACTATAAAGAAATACAAAGAAATTACTAGCACAAATGTTAGAACTGGTTTTTATCCAAGGAAATAGAGACCTCAGTTACAGAAGGGATGTGGAGGGCTTCTGACAATGTTCTATTTCCTGACCTTGGCGATGGTTACATGGATGTTGCTTTAAAATTATTTAACAAACTGCATGTTCAGATTTTATTCACTTTTATGAATTTACACACACACAC
>NW_005301581.1:0-702 GCF_000412655.1 Myotis brandtii
ATGTTTCTTTCTTTTCAGATTCAACCTTTTAGATTAATAATTACTCAATGTGTGTATACATTTTGGGGGACAACCTATATTTTGTAAATTATAAAGCATCACAGATATTTAATATTACCAGATATTGTTATTAAGATTTCAGTGGTAGTTACAGTGGCAGTATGGTGGCTGTCCCGTTCAGATCCCCAGGGTATCAGATGGCCAGTTTACCCTACCCCAGCTGCTGTGAGTGTTGGCTGTTAAGGACAGCTTTAACTCTTCCTCTCTCCCCAGGTTTGCCCACAGGCTTAACAACAGTTCCTCATGGGGGCTGAAGCACCATCCCTTGCCTCAGTCTGCATGCAATAACTAATGGATGAAGGCGTGCAAATAGCAGGTTGGCCTTGCCTCAAGGTGGAGCTAATATGCAGTTCACATTTGAAGATCCTACCCTTGCTGAGCTCCTTGATCCGTTAGATCTTGCTTCCTTCACTTCCTTTCTCCTAAGAGCATGCTCTGAAAAATAACATGCTTCTTACACCTTATCTCAGGGTCCACCTCTGAGGACCTCAAATTAAGACAGTGCTTTCTACAGAATAGCATCCCTCATTCTCCTCTATTTTCTCCTAAGCCTCCGTAATCAACTTGTAAAATAGATACTGAAACAACTTTGGAGAAAGCAGAACACTTTTGAATATAGAAAAAGCAATTTGGAAAAAAAAA
>NW_005301582.1:0-702 GCF_000412655.1 Myotis brandtii
TTTTTTTTTCTGAGCAGAAACATCACTCAGCTGGGTAAAATAAAGCTGAAAGTAAGGAAAATATGCATTAGACTAAGTGAGAAAGTAAGATCAAATGAAGAAAGGAAAGAGTGACCTTGTTGGTGGAACAAAGGTGATAACCATCATCCCAACACTGTGATCCTGTCTTGTTCCCTAGCTTCCTCAAACTGATCTAAGCTCCTGTCCTCAAACTGACCTAAGCTCCACCTGCCATGGCAGATCAGAGCACTGCACATTCTGCGATGTCTCACACCAAAAGCATGGGCTCTTTCTTGAGCACTAAGTCAGTATTTGCAGGGATATCATCCCTGTTTTTGGTGATGGTGAAATCCGTTCCTTCCATCATGATTGATGGAAATATGCAAGGCCTTGCCCTTAGAGTGTGTACATGTCACTTACCAGGAGGGAGGTGTCTCCTTTGATATTCATGGCTTTAGGGGAGTTATAATAAATCTCCCCCGGAACACCTACAGCTCATGAACCAGAGGTGAGTTCTCAACTATGCACCAGGGTTACTGATATTTGGGGGCCCACCTTGAACCTCCATGGGATGCTCTCTTTGGCCAAACCTGCACATATATCCACCCATGCTATAGTGGTAGGCAGGCGAGTAAACTCCACTGGTTCATACTAAAACACAAAAATGGAATGAGTGTCCTAGTGAGCACTTCAGATACTTTT
>NW_005301583.1:0-702 GCF_000412655.1 Myotis brandtii
GAACCAATCCCTTTCATCGGTCAAAGAGCATTCACTTCAAATCTCCATGCAGAGCAGTGTGACGTGCTCTGACAATTTAACTCTACAATAAGAGCAAACTTGCCCTCCGGGCTTACTTTATACTGACTCCTACTGGTCCCTCTGGCATCTCTGTTGGCAGAGGGGCATGCCCACCAGTCAGCTGCTTTCTAATCACCCCCAGCGCCCTCTGGCATATAAGAGAGCGGTTTCAGAAATAAAGGAAGAGTGAGAAGACACTGAAAATATGCACCCTGTTCCTCTAGACATCAGTTTTCAGAGTAAATAGAAACTGGACAGCTGATGCCTGTCACCTGAATGGAGTCTTTCATTGTCATCTAAAGGAACGATGCTTTAACGGGATGTCTGCACTTTTCTCAGAGCCAGGTAACAGTGAATGGAAGCTCGGGAGGTGCTGTGAGTCCGATGAGCTACTACCAGCGGCCCTTCTCCCCTTCGGCCTACTCCCTGCCAGGCTCCCTCAATTCCAGCATCATCATGCCTCATGGCCGGTCACTCGGTGAGTCGCTGGATCATCATGATTTTCATGACAATTTCAAAATAGCGAGTACAGACCACATGAGGAAAATAATATAAAGCATTGGAGTACCTTTTAGAAAGGAGGCAGACACGTTCATCAGCTCACGATTAAAGACCCTGTCCTCGGGAGGCATTAGGGACCGC
>NW_005301584.1:0-702 GCF_000412655.1 Myotis brandtii
GGCAGCACAGAGGCCTCAGAGAACCCGGTGCATTTTGTAGGGGAGCCCTGGGTGAGCCCTGAATCTGAGCACAACAAAGCAAACCTGAAATGTCAACAGAAGCAGGGAACCCCCATGTCATGGGCATCCCTAAACTGTGACAGAAGAGAACCTTACTCGAATATTGCAATGAAAGGGCTTGCTTAGAGTGAAAGGTCAAAAAGATCTAAAGGAATTGGAGAGTATAACTATTTAGAAGGTGCTGGACTTAATTCAACTTAACAAAGACGTCATTGATGTTGGTTCATTTTCTGGTGACCCCTCACTGAGTCTATTAAGATGTATTGCAGCAATTACATGACTCCCTTCAGATCCTGGGTATCTCTTCTCTCAAAATGAATGCTGTGAATAAAACCTCACTTTTCCCAAATAAGTTGATGCCACATCTATGTTGGTTTCAATGATGTCAATAAGATAAGAGCCCTGTTCAGACCATCTTGCAACTGAAAAGCGATGTTTGGAAGTAGTTCCACCCTGCACAGAGGAGCTAAGGGGAAGAGGAGGTGTGTCCTTGCTGGGAAATCACTTGTCCAGCAGTCTGTTTTAAGTGTCTGAAAATGAGAAACCATATAGCTGAGGTAGGGGCTAGGTGTGAAAACTGCTATCCAGTGACTGCTACAAACAGGCATTATATATTAATAAGTCATGAGTAAATAAGAATCA
>NW_005301585.1:0-702 GCF_000412655.1 Myotis brandtii
TGAGTAATATTTAGGTTGCTACCAGCCTGTCAATTTTTCAATTTCTCTCTCTCTCTCTTACTCTTATGCAAACTGTTGCTGATAATTTAATTCTATAATAGGGTCGTTGCATTAATGGATCTGCACATTTTCAGTCTGATCTATGTTGCCAAACGGCCCTCCAGAAATGGTGACCCCATTTATCCTGCCACCAGAAGGCACTGTCCTTTAAATACTTTTTGCTCCATCATGCATCACAGCAAGTACACCCTATGGATTAGAGGATAAGTGGATGTGAAAAGCAATGTCCTCCTCTCTGTTGGTCCTTTTAAGACAACAGTCTAGAGAGGTTGCACAGGAAGTTATCATTTCTTTAAGATTCAGCTAGGGGCCACACATCTAGAGAATAAGAAAACCAAAACTTGAGGCATTTGGAAAACCGTGCATGTTTTTTTTTTTAGTTTTCCACTGCTCAGAACCCTCTTTAATTGAGTTATGGATGAAGGAAAGGGTGCAGTGACAGGGAGATGAGTACATTGCACTTTTTCATGGAAGTTCAATTACCATGCACATTAGATAATGGTTTGAATCTGAACAGAAAGGAGAAGGAACCTACAAAATGTTGTTTGACCTTGAACCACATACTTGACTTTGAAAACAATTCCTGCATGAAGCAGCAATGGTTTCAGTGGGTGTTGGTATGAAAGTCTTCCACGAGGAAGC
>NW_005301586.1:0-702 GCF_000412655.1 Myotis brandtii
GGTGGTCATAATAATCTGGCCACTCAGTGTATGTTATGGACTATTTGTTACGGGGTTCCAGCCTCCCTGCACCCCAACTGCCAAAGAACAGGGACTTACCCCTGTTGTATGAGTCCTAGCCTTTATCAGATACTCAGACGCTGAAATGAATGAATGAGCTAGTTATACATGAGTAACCCTAGCCTGAAAGTCGAGAACTGGCTTTGGCACTGGAGGGTTGGTGGTCATTTAACCTCCCCTAATGCGTGGCTCACTTATTCTCAAGATAGTGATGATCCAAGGGCATTGTAGATTTTGGAGTCAGGTCTCAGTTCCCTTTAACTTGGCCAAGACAACATTTTCTTATTCAAAATGGTACATTCTGCAATTTCTATTTCCTGTTAAAACATTGGGGGAAAAGAGGTTTTTCCTAGTATCATTAGGTGCTGTATAACCGAAGGCTACAAATGACATTAAAGCGGTATAAGAAAGGCTTCTTAAGGACCAAAAAAATATGTTAGAGGGACATGAAGTAAATGCTATAGTTTTTCAACTGGTATGTGAATATAAGTACACAACAGGCCTCAAATACTGTGACATTAAAATATAAACTCCACTTTAAACACATGTGGCAGGTCACAAATCCAAACAGGCTTGTTCTTTTTTTCTGGCCTTTTCCCTTTTGCTTGAACTTGGGTGAGAACCCTGTCTACCTTTTTTTTT
>NW_005301587.1:0-702 GCF_000412655.1 Myotis brandtii
TAATTAGCATATTATACTTTTATTATTATAGATAAAGTTTCCTGCTTACTTACAATTTCCAAATCTAGAGGTAAGTAAAGTAAGTTTTTACTTCATAATTAGAAATAATATTTCACACTAAAGAAAAATGTTTAAAATTCATAGGTGTTTTATTTTGTTATCAGGAGGCTAATTCACTACTCATTCTCATATGCCACAAGCTATTAAAAAAAGCAAAAGATTTCATTTATATAAGTAACTGTCAGAATGAGGTATAAAACTAAATCAAAACTCTAGTTTACCAATGGACTTATCTCTCCTACTATAAAGATTAATCAGAGGAAATTCTTACCTATCACACTTGTATTTTCTATCTGACCCTTTATCCAGTGATGACTATGTTTTATGCCTTCTTCTGGATACCACTAGTCTGGGCACTAAGTCAATGTGAAAATTAAGCTGGCAATCCAGAACACATTGATTTATGATGTTGCATTTTCCTTTACATTTCATAATATTTTGAGCATTCATAAATTAAACACAAAATCAATTTAAATTAAAAGTTAAGGGGGCAGTAGCCCTCAGGTAGATGTTTAATAGCTTATTAGTTTTCTGAAACATATAAGAAATACTAAACTTTATATTGGTGTTATTATTGTTTAATATTTCTTGCACACTAACAAGGTACCATCAATTTCTGTTTACTCAAGACCAAATTATCCA
>NW_005301588.1:0-702 GCF_000412655.1 Myotis brandtii
GTCTCTCCCCTTCCCTTCCACTCTCTCTAAACATCAATGAAGAAATAACCTTAGGTGAAGATTAACAAAAACAAAAACAAAAACAATTTTGTATTATCTACATAGACCTCTTTTCTAACCTCTGTAAATCAACCTGTATGTTCTGGAGACTCTTTCAAATTAAAATGTCTACAATGGATCTTTTGCTTTCTTCTAACCTGTTTTTCACCTAGTACTCAGAATCATCATTGGTGGTGTCACCACACAACCAGCCACACAGACCAGAAATCTGGGAGTCACTTTCAGTCTTTGTTCTCACTCTTTTCTACATAAACCGGTGTCAATCACAAGACCAGTTGGTCCCATCTGCTCTATAGATCTTGAATCTATGCTTTCCTCTGCAATCATACGCCCACAGCCTAGTTCAAGATGTTTTTTATCTCACCTAAACTCTTAACTGATTTTCTAAGCGTAGCTCCTTCTAAGCTATCTTCCATATTACCACCAGCATGATTGTGCTAAAAGGCACTTACATCATGTCATTCCAACGACTTAAAGCTCTTCACTTGTTTTCTGTCACTTATAAAATAAAGCCCAAACACTTAGCATGGATAAAAGGACTTTTATAACCTGGCTGCTGCCTGTTTCCTTCTTTTTCTCCTGATAACCTCCCCCACGCTTTCTAGGCCTGCTCAGTGCTAATAGTTCCATCTGCTTATAAGG
>NW_005301589.1:0-702 GCF_000412655.1 Myotis brandtii
GGGCTTGCCCAGGGGTTAGCATTCTCACTGCTCCAGCTCTCAGTGAGGATTTCCCCTAAAGATACAAGATGCTGGAAACTTCTGCCAGGGGGATGCAGCTGGCATGCATTTTTGCAGGACCAAGCTACATAAGTTGCCTGTAAGTACAAAATGAAAATGTGGGGCATCTTGTTTAAAAATTATTAAGAGTATCATGGAGGTGACAGCAGTGTTAAACCTGGTGCAGGGCTCTTCTAAAGGTGAGTCTCGGGGTGACAGCACAGATCACACAGCCATCTGGTCAACCCTGCATTTTAGGCCACAATATCGAATTTGAGATGTCATATTCCCTTTTTTCTCCAAAATTAAATTTTAAAAATTAGGGTGCTCCCACCTGGGCTTCCATGGTGCTAACAATGGCAGGAGCAGGAGGGAGGCCCCCATTGCTCCTCTGGCCACACTGAGCTACAGCCAACCCTGGTCCTCACCGTTGGGGCACTCAGGGCCTCAGAGAGGCCTCCACAGACCACAGACTTGGCTTCCACCAGCCGCCAAATCTCTGCCGCCCATGTTCCTGGGGCCCCACTGCCCCTCCTCACATCTGGGAGAAGTCAGGCCCTCTTGCAGGATCTGGCTTCACACGGAAGCCCCTGCTCATGCCCTGGGGTAACTGGTAATACGATTGTAGGGTGCTTCCTCCAAGTCCTTTTTGCGTTTTGATTA
>NW_005301590.1:0-702 GCF_000412655.1 Myotis brandtii
GTCCATGCTCAACCACTGAGCCACACTGGCCAGGCTGAGATCATGTGCTTTTTATCTTTAGTCTGTTAAGGTTGTAAATTTCATTTATTGATACTTAAATGTCAAACCAGGTTTGCTTTATTGGAATAAATTTAATTTCATGGTTACATTTTTTTAACCTGGCATTATACAAGGCTTTGCTATAAAAACCAAGCAAAATTATTTCAAAACATTGTAAAAATCAGAAAAGGACTAAATATACTGGTACAAATTAAGGCAACTCTAAGTTCACATTTCAGTAACATTTTAGCTAATATAAATGCCATGAGAAAAACCAACTACACTTTGAGTGTTACTAAGAAGCAAAGCTACTTATCTGAGTTAAGTTTTACAACATCTAACATGGATATTAACAAGAGCTAAAATGTCAGGAGACAGAGGACATAAGCCAAAGCTACAGCACTAATCACTTTCTGCCTTGTATTACCGTAATTTAATTACTTTTATAGCGCTTATCTTTATCTTTCCTACCAGACCACAAGAGGGAATATCTGAGAGGAAAAGGATCTTCATAATACCTAGAAAGCACCTAGCATAGTGCCATATTCCTTTAGAATAAAATGAGGAACACAAAAAGGGCTATCTGAAAGATTTTTAAAACCCAAACTACACTTACTGTGATTTTGGAAATAAATGGAACTGGTTAGTAAATATAAAAGTAAA
>NW_005301591.1:0-702 GCF_000412655.1 Myotis brandtii
GACAGTCACAGAGAGACACATTGACTGGTTGCCTACTGTGGGCAAGGTGCATGCCCTTGACCCAGGACCCTTCAGTGCATGGGCCGACGTTGTGATCACTGAGCAACACTGGCCAGGGCTGTTTTTTTGTTTTTTTTAAAGAGTTAAATATATGCCTACCATATGATCCAGCCATTCTACTCTTAGGTATTTACCCAAGAGAAAAGAAAGCATGAGTCCATACAAAGATTTATACATGAATGTTCACAGCAGTTTTGTAATAGCTCAAAACTAGAAACAACTCAAAAGTCCATCAACAAGTAAATGGACAAACTGAAGACCTATACAATGAACTGTTACTCAGCAATGTAAGGGATGGCCTGCTGACGCACACTGTATCGCGAATGGACTCCAAAGCGTTATGCTGAGTGGGTGAAGTGAGACACAAGAGGACTACGTGCTCTGGTTCCACGTCTGAAATCTGCGGTGACAGAAAGCGGATCACTGGTGGCTGGTGCTGGAAGGAGAAATTACAGAAGGGCATAAGGAAACGTTTGTCAGGATAAATACTTTCATTGTCTTGGTTGTGCTAATGTTTATATGGATGTCTACATGCATCAGAGTTTATGAAATTATATAGTTTAAATATGTATAGTTAATTGTATATCAATTACACTTAATAAAACTTAAAAATTGATGCTTAATACTTTGAGTTTTTAAAAA
>NW_005301592.1:0-702 GCF_000412655.1 Myotis brandtii
CCCATTCGTGCATTTATCAAAGTCCTGCAGGGCATGATGTCTCAGTGGCCTGAGCTTCCTGGTGCCTGGTGACGGTTCCCCCAGCCTCCGCATCCTGCCAGTTCTCAAAGTATTGTCCCGTTTCAGCTCTCCCGTTGCTACTGGTGCTAGTTCTAAAGGACTAAACCTTTCTAAATCCTGCATTTATTTTTATAAATATAACTAGAAACATTCCAACTTTCCCTCCCAGGTAACTTCACCATCTCAAGCACCAAGAGTTATTAGGCCATAAGAATCCACACCTCTGAGCGTGGGTGGGGCCTAAAGAAATCCCATTTTTCTTCCACCAAGAAATATACTGTTTCTTCCACCAACAGTACAAGCTGCTGTGTATATAATCGATCGTGGTTTTAAAATAGCTTTTTATTCTTATAAAAGCACTACATGTCATTGAGAGAAAATGGAAAACACAGAGGAGAAAAGCAAAGCCACCCCTGTCGTGGGGAGTGTCTAAGATTCACATCCTGGTGAATCCCTTCCCCTTGCCTGTGGGCTGGACCCAGGGACTCACTTCGAATGAAGAGAACACAGAAAAGTCATGGGTATCACTTCTGAGGTTAGGAGTGCAGCAACGAGATAACACAGCGGGCCTGGGGCTGTTCTCCTTGGAAAGGTCTGCTGCACGGTGGCCCTTGGCTGGCGTCTGGGAACTTGGGTTTCAGG
>NW_005301593.1:0-702 GCF_000412655.1 Myotis brandtii
GATCCTCTGGATTTTTGTACTCTCCTGTCACAATGCCCCTCTCCCGGCTTTGCAAATCAGAACTCAAACACTGTAGAAAAGCCAGGGCACATGGTCTTCGTATGACTGGCTGCTGTCCCTTTAAAATCAACCTTCAGCTGAGAGAGAGAGGAGAGAGGACCAGGTCTCCTGCCTTTCCTCCCAGAGATAAAGGCTATTCTTAGCAGTAAAATCCACTTAGCATTCGGGGAGACTGTGTCGCTCTCCTTCCCGCCCCAGGGGCTTTGCACATTGCAATTCCTCCCTTTCATGCGGAGAAGATGAGCGGGGTGAAAGAGAAGGAAATGGAAGAGGGAAGGGTGCAAGGACGGTTGGTGCCCCTCAGGACTTGAGGCTCCTCTAGGACTTATTTTGGAAGGCTGGTCCAGTTGGTCAGATCTGGATAGGAGAGTGCCCTCGCCCCAACCCCAGAAGGCCAGTCTATTATTGTAGCAGCCACTTTTGAGGCAAGGAGACTAAAGGCCAAATGAGCTCCCTTCAGGCCTTTCCACAGTACTTTGTGTGTGGCACGTGTTCAATAAATGTTTGCTCAGCCAGCCTCCTGTGGGCACCCTTATTAGGATGGGTCTCTCAGGACTGTCCTCACTGGGAGATAGGACCGTGGCATTCAAGCCCCAGCACTAGACATCAGGCTTAGAAAAAACAAACAAACAGGAAAAAAAA
>NW_005301594.1:0-702 GCF_000412655.1 Myotis brandtii
ACTCAACCACTGAGCCATGCTGGCCAGGCCAAATTCTCTCTTAAGAGAGGTGAGAATGGGAGGTACGCTTGGGGAGGGACAGTCACTTGGCCTCAGATAGTATTCCTATGTAAATCTGAGCTACGGGCCTGGCTTTCCATGAAACAACTACCACATCCCTGATGTGGAATGGAAGTGCAGGCCCCCAGAGTCCGTTACCCTGCCTTCCGTGTGCCCTTGAAATAAGCTCCCTTCGTTGGAGAAAGGAGCCGGACAGCTCTTTTTGTCTAGGTCTACTTACTACACATTGTTTCAGTGCTTTCATCTGATCATGGAAGAGAAAAACGACTTAAAAGAGGAAAACTCCATTCCCGAAGGGAGTGGGTGTTAATGAATTGGAATGGATAAAAGTGTCGACTCTGAAGGAAGGAAACATGGGAGAAAGTCTATGGATGCCTGCTGCTCTTGGGGATCCTTAGCTGTTGTGAGCAGCACAAAATACTAAGCCACTTGGGGAACTTGGACAGCTAGAAGGTTGGCAGGTAGAAGAGGAATAAAGGGGTGATGAAGACACCTTTCTTTATACGTTGCTTCTGGCTTCTTCCTCTTGAAGAGCACAACCCACAGGGCACCATATATATCATGTTTTTTAAAATCGTGGTGACCTTTTATTTTTTTAATGACATTTGTAACCTATGCTAGTATTTATGAAAGGATGACCCC
>NW_005301595.1:0-702 GCF_000412655.1 Myotis brandtii
GACGTTTCTCTTTTATAAATTCATCCTCTGAGTTCATATTTCTGCTGTATAGCTTTCCTTCTAAACACAGTATTCATGCCTCTCCCCCTGGCTCTGAGCTAATCCATTATGCTTGGCTAAGACACAGACAATGGGTAAATGCTCTCTCGCAGGCCGGGGAATTAAATGGATAATCTGAGCTGTGTTTGCCGCTGTGGCTCAGGCTAGGGGTAGTTGGTAAGAGGCTTTGGCTTTCCTCATGCAAATGGAGAGGACAGTGAAGGCAAAAAGAGATGGAGGGTGAACCCTTTTGAATACTGGCCCTGGCAGGATGTGGCTTTTCATTTAACCCCTTGTGGGCCGTTGTCTCTTAGCAGTGTCTTTCAATCGAGTATGATCAGCAGCTGACTGCCCAACGGATTCCTTGCCTAGTGTTAGTTCCGTGCAGACAAAGTCGTGCCTTGTTCATCACTATCCCCAGTGCCCACAGTGTCAGCTCAGAATAGGCATTTAATAACCATTCCTCCGATGTTTGCAGAGCCGTTCCTGAGCAGTGTAAACACCATTTGGGAAGGGAGCTATTGCAATGTGGTAGAAAGATCATGGGGTAAAAAATGATGTAAACCATTAACCCCGGTGATTTTTAAGGGGTCCCTGGACTTGGTTCTGGAGTCCAGAAACTCAGAGGTCCTGTGGTTCCGATGACTGAGCTCTGGGTCTGTG
>NW_005301596.1:0-702 GCF_000412655.1 Myotis brandtii
TTTCTTAAGGAAAGAAACAAATGGAATCAATGATAACCGAGAGCACACCTTCCTTGACACTATGTTCCCGGCTGTAAGCTAAGCGTGCTTTGATTATGATGAATGGGTTTTGCAGCCTTTTCATGAGTGTGCAACATACAGTCTGTGATGAAGCTGTGAGGTGCTCCTCTCTGAGGGAGCACATCTGGAATTTACCCAAGCTTAGCGGGGGCATGCTCGGTGCAGATCAATCTGCGCGCACTGTGTCTTGATGCTTCTAGCAGAAGTCTCTGATCAGCTTGAACACATCGTTGTCTTTTCTGTCTCAGTGCAGTGGTTCATTACACAGGTTTTTGTCTGTGATCACTTTCTCTTTTATAAACGACACAACCACTGACAGCTGAAGGCAGTTATCAGCTGTTCTGGACTCATCAAGTTAAATACCCACCCACTTCCACGGGCCTGAACCTTGGTATCTTCTGTAATTTGTTACAAGAGATCCTGGCTCCATTTATGAATTCCAAAGCAAGAGGTTCCACTTGACAACAAAACACTATGAAGATCTTTTGTTTGTTTTTGGTGGGCAAGTTACAACACTATTTTGCCATTTACCAGTCTAATTTTTTAAAATATTATCAAACCCTTTTTCATACCAGCCCACATCTAAGTAGGGGTTGTATATAAACATACATATATATATAATATCTATTATGATATAATATA
>NW_005301597.1:0-702 GCF_000412655.1 Myotis brandtii
CCACGGGTGATCTGGTCTCCACTGGCGAGATAGATGGTCTCCATAACCTGGAGCTAGAGCTCACCTTCCCTAGTTTTCTGGCAAAATCCAGGACCCCCTGCACCCATCCTGTCTAAGTAGCACCCCTAAAACCTCCCGAGAAGAGGAATTTGTACTTTTCTGATCTACCTTCCAGCAGGCAGCGTCCATAACCGCAAGTGTTCCCAAGGGTCTTTTGCTCCATAATTGTGCCAGAAGCACCCAGAACAGTGTCTGGTACAGAGTAGGATCTTTGTTGATGACGAATGGTTCTTCTGTTTGGAAAGTCTCTCCTCTGGAAGTCCACCTGACGTCCCTATTGTTGCCATTTAAATTTTCAGTGTTCTGGTCGCAGGAGAGAGGGGTCCTCTACCACCAATGATAGTTGATGGAGCACCTACTACGTGCAAACCTTTGTGACCCGTGACTGTCTCCTCATAACTTAAGAGTCTTGGCTTATCCCAATGCCTCTTGCTGTCCGTCTCCATCCCCAATGCCAGCCTTCATTTAACGTCAAGAGTCACACAAGATTTAGTAAATATGGCTCCATTGCAAGCCCCAGGAAGCCTGGGAGGGAAGGGACTCTCTCCAAGAGTCACACGAGATTTAATACATATCTTGCCTTTTCTATTTCTAACTTTGTCTCAATTTAAGAGAAGTGGAAAGATCTATTTCCCTGTCGCC
>NW_005301598.1:0-702 GCF_000412655.1 Myotis brandtii
TTTTTGTGTAAACATAGTTTTCAACTCCCTTTGGGTAAATACCAAGGGATGAAATTGCTGGATTGCATGATAAGAGGATGTTTAGTTTTGTAAGAAGCTGCCAACTGCCTTCCAAAGTGGCTGCACCATTTTGCATCCCCACCAGCAATGAGTGAGAGTTCCTGTGGCTCCACATTCTCCTCAGCATTTGGTGCTGTCAGTGCTCTGGATTATGCCCATTCCAACAGGTATGTAGTGGTATTCATTGTTTTAATGTGCATTTCAAGATCACTCGGTTTTGACCACACAATTTACTTTTGTGGCGATTAGCAGTTTGAGGAACTCTCTTACCATAGATCACCTCTTTTTACTTTGCTCTTTTGAAAGAGCAGTTAGATGAAGAACATGGAATGAACATACTCCTCTAGCATTTTATTTTCTCAGCTGCAAAGGGGTTATAAAAGTGGTTTACTAGGACAAATAGATGTAGTTTCTTATAAATTGATTTTAGCAAGGATCGAATTCTATCAGACCCATGACTGAGCTTTCCTATGGGAAAAGCAAAATAGGCAATAATTCTTCTATACCATTGGGTTTTCTCACTAACGGATCTTTAGACTAAACCACACCCCCCTTGGTAAACTCTGTAACACTGTAGTGGGTTGTAGGAATTTGCACTTGGGATGATGTTTTGGGATGTTTCTGAAGTCGCCTCTAGGGAGT
>NW_005301599.1:0-703 GCF_000412655.1 Myotis brandtii
TCATTCTGGTCGTTCTGCTGTCTTGGTCGCTGGGCTTTTATTATATAGGATAAGAATGCTTATTTTTAATTTGGTAGAAAAGACCACCTAGATCTCAAAAAAAAGGTAACTCTAAATTCACTAAATAAAAGCATATTCTTATTAAAGCTTAACTGTGGATGAAGGGTGAGGGATAAAAAAAATCTTCGGAGTCAGAAGGATTGCCCAGCAAGCTTAAATTTATTGCCTGTATTCACTACCCAGACCTCATAGGATTTCATGGAAGTGACTGGATAACCCTGGATCCTGGCAGTCTGTGCTCTCTGTTTATATCAGTTCCTGTTTACTGCAGCCCTGCTGACCTGAGGACCCTGTGGCATCCATCCTGCAGGTGTGGTCATTGTGTACCAGTAATTGAACATGGCCTATGGGAGCCAACTTCACAATTCTATCAGAGTGAATGTCTCCCGGAGGTGATGCATGGATTTAATCTGCTGACTGAAGGGATAATCCTTTAGTTACCGAAAGGGTGCTGGGTGTCTAGGAAGCTGTAACCTGTTTTCCCTGGTTATCCTGTCTGTGTAGGAAACTTCTGTCCCAGTTTCAAGTATGTCTACCATAGTGATCTCAGCATATCTCATAGCCAAGCTAGCCCATGTTATACCACCCATGAAACACAACATTCCTACTCTTATAAGTGTTCTTGTATTGATGATAGATTTCA
>NW_005301600.1:0-703 GCF_000412655.1 Myotis brandtii
TGAGGTAGCAGTAGTGAATGAATTTATTTGGTCAATGTATACTAGCCTATGCTGGATGATATTATTTTTAATAATGTGGCCCCTCTCCATACTCCCAACCTTTTCAGGGTTTTCCAGTTAGTGAGTTTCATGAAGATATTGACTAGGTTTTATCTTGTATACCCTTTTCTGTGCATGAGTAGTAATAGTTATAGATATTATGTGGCCTTGCTATGTGCAAAGCACTTTCTGAACACCTTGCATATGTTAACCCATTTAATGGTCACAGCTTTTTAATGTCCATTTTTATTTGTAGAATGACTTAATGAGTTTTATTTGGGCTTTTCCAAAACTGGGAATAGATTTGTGCTGATATATCTATACTTGAGGGTTTAGTTTTTTTTCTTGTGCCAAGCAAAAATTACAGGTAGTATTTCAAATGCTAAATTCGTCCAAACCCTTCTGCAAATTCTTTTTCCATTAATTCTACATTAGAATTGTAGTTAACAATCTGCACTTTTCTCATCCAATTACATTTCCTTAATTTTACCTGTAGAACATATATAAATCATAACTTTAAAAATGATTAATTCATTCACCTTTGAGCATACAAAGTCTCAGGCCAATAAATTTTGATTGAATGATTCATAATATATTTGAGGTAAATGCAAAATGCTTCACTTTTATTGATAATCCTATATAATAAAGAGCTAATATGCTAATT
>NW_005301601.1:0-703 GCF_000412655.1 Myotis brandtii
TTCAGGTGTTTACCTATGCCGCCATCTTGGTTTCTGACAATGGAGATTATTATCATTGACATAAGCAATCATATTGGGGATCAAGTTATAATCATTATGTGAAGGGAATATGAAAACAATTGCTGGAGGCAGATGGGACAGGAAGGGAGCCCTTCTTCTAAAATCATACCAGGACCATAATGATGATGGTGTTGGTGTTTCCCTTTGAAGTCATGTCTCTGATTATCCACATCTGCCTTCCAATAGGCTTGTCAACAGCTCTTGCAAACCGAAGAAACCAAGGGCTGGTTGACAGCTCTGGATGTGGACAGAAAAGTCACCCATGTAGGAGGAGACTAGAGGTGTACAGATTGAAAAATAACAGTAATCTTGTATATTTATATAGTTTTTACAGCATAAAAAGTGCTTTTATTTTCATGATCTTATCTAACTTTTACAAGTAGAGTATTTCTATCTTCATTTAGATACGATGCATAGAGGCACCAAGACTTGGGATTTCTCTGTGCAAGCTTTCACAGCACGCCAAGTACAAAGGCCGGATCTGTCTGGTTCCTCTCGCTATTCCTCTGCAATAGCCATCTTGCTATGGCACTGGTGCATTTCAGCAGGTTGCAAAAATCACTGACATTCAGGGCTAGCAGAAACTCTTCTTTGATATTCTCTCTTGTAGTGAGTAGGACAATCTAATAATTAGAGAGAAACT
>NW_005301602.1:0-703 GCF_000412655.1 Myotis brandtii
CCTGACTTTTGAGCATTTCTAAAGTAAATCACATAATTACATTATTAGTGCATGCTAAGTTATGGTCTTCTTTCTTTATTGTGTCCTTCCTATATTAAACTCACACATCACTCTGAAAGCCTTTTGCTTGACCTTAGACACGTGTATCTCCCATAAAGTAGAACTCCTAATCTTCTCCACCAACCCACTCTTCTTTTTGTCTTCTCCATCTGTCTTTCTCAGTTCAAAAACCTGTGAGTTATTATTGATTCATATCTTTATCTCTTTAATGTACAGTCAGTCACCAAATCCTTTGTACTACCCTAAAAGATAACACAAAGCCAGCCAGTTTTCTTTATTTATGTTACATTATTCTAGTCAATTACCATCCTCACTCACTAGGATTATTTTAATAAAAACTCTACTGGTTTTTTTACTCACAGTTTTCCCCCCTTACAATTGATTATCCTTTCACATAACAGTCAGAGCAATCATTTATAATGTATATCAAATAAAATCCTCTTCTTGCTTTGAATCTTTCAATGAATTCCCATCATCTACTTTACCAGGGCTTTCAGAATCCTCTAGATGTGGTTGTGGCTGCCTCTCTAAGACCATGTTGTATTACTGCCTCTCCAGCCTGCTATCCTACTATGCTCTGGCTTCACTTCTCTTCTGCACCTCAAACACCCCAAGCTCACACTAATGCTTATTTCCATTAGTA
>NW_005301603.1:0-703 GCF_000412655.1 Myotis brandtii
TTTTTCTGGGTCAAGAATTTGGGAGAAGTTTGGTCAGCCCGTTGTGGCTTGGGTTAGCTCATGGGGTTGCATTCAGATGTCAGCGACAGCTTCAGTCAGCTGAAGGATTAACTGTGGCTTGAGGATCCAGGTCTCAGGGAACTCACTCACATGGCTGGCAAGTTGGTGTTGGCCGCTGGCCAGTGGCCTCAGTCCTCCACACGGGCCTGCCAGGGGAGCCGCCTCATGACGTGGTGCTGGCTACGGCCACAGCGGGTGATACAAGAGGCCAAGTAGAAGCTACTGTGCTTTCATGGCCTAGCGTTGGAAGTCACACACTGTCACCTTCACTATATGCTATTGGTCACACGGCCAGCCCTGGATGAGTGTGGGAGGCGACATACAAGGCCATCAGGGGAGGGAGATGGCTGGGGAGCATCTTGGAGGCCGACTTCCATATGGCACTAAACCGACGCTTAGAGGAAGGATAGCCAGTCTCCCAGTCCATCTAATTGTGTCACCACAGAGTGCTTGTTACGGTCCCTTAGGTGGGACACCATGTAAGTGCCTTGCTAAGCTTAGTGGAAGGTATTTGCAGAATTCCTCAGAGCATCCATCCAATACCCCTGTATAAGCAAGAAGTCTAGCCTGCTCTCTGGGACAACACTTCTCTCCCAATTTTTAAAAAAATTTATTTATTGTCTAAAGTTTTATATATGTCTCC
>NW_005301604.1:0-703 GCF_000412655.1 Myotis brandtii
ATGGGAACTGGAGCTTTAGCCACTGCAAAGGGCTGGCTATAAGGCATAGATTAGAAGGAATTGCTTTGATGTTTTTCAAAGTCAAGAAAGAATTTTACACCTCTCTGAGTATCCCTTGACTGCAGGTAAAGAATGTACCTCTCTGGAGAGGTACCAATTAGAGCTAATTGTATATGACCTGATTGATCCATGGAGTGCCTAGAGTTTCTAATTGAATTTGCTATTGTCTCCATAAAATGAAGATTCGGTTTAGTTGCAAATTGTGGATTGGAGGACCTAGCTGCATTTTCCATCTGACCACAGTGATACTGTCAATATAATGGCCTAAAAGGGGCTGTGTAAATCAGCCCCTGTCACAGAATTGCTCCTGTGAGATCAAGGAAGGTTTAGGAGAGCTGGATCCCAGCATCCGGGAGAGAATGCTGGCAGGGAATGGAGGGAATCCACCGCTCAAGACCTGATACTTGTCTGGTGGGTGGGGTGGGAGAGGCATAGAAACTCCCGTGTTGTGAACCTTTTGTAACCTAACCTGGGACTGGGCAGGAGGAGCCTGGTTCCAGCTTCACCAAGACCTTGAAACTCAGCCCACGCTGATTAAAACTTGCGAGTATGTGCGTCTTTTCAAGTGCACTAATTGTGTTACTTGTGGACAGAAACTGTGAAAAATGGGCGTTTTCAAAGTCTCCAGCTTGGGGTGAATCTT
>NW_005301605.1:0-703 GCF_000412655.1 Myotis brandtii
TTACCTCCAAGCACTTGCTTCCTGGCCTCCATCTGCCCTCCCGTGGCACCTGACCTTCCTGGCCACAGAAATGCCACCCACACGCGCAAGGAGGCAGCCTGGGCACTGCATTCATGGCAAGACAGCCAGCCCGACTCCTCACAGCAGCTCCTTTCCGAGCACGAAAGGAGGTGCTGCTGGTGTGCATGCTCACTGTTATTTCTGGCATTTCACACTTTACTTCAAGGCAGGGAGGGCATGGATTGACTGTTTGGAAACGGTAGGGTGGGATTTCTTTACCTAAAGGTGCTTTCTCCATGACCTGTGCCTTTAAGGTAAACGCTGAGTCATTCGTGATGCATTTAAAAATTCTTTCTTCCTCCACCCCCTCTCCTGGACTGGAATCACACACAGAGACCATTCCGGCGGTTCCTGGTCAGAGGCCTGGACAGAGGTCACCTACACACAGCGCCCGGTGGCCTGGCCCGCGGCCAGGGTCAGCCTCCCCGGAAAGCTCCGGATGAACCGAATCTCAGGCCACTGCCCCATCAGAGCGGCATCAGACCCACAGGGCTTCCCGTGCGTAGGAACGTCCCAGAACCCCGAGCTCTAGAGCACCGCAGTCTCCAGTCCTGTTCAACAGTCATTGCCAACAGGCACCATAATAAACTGTTTCCTTGCTGTCACCGTCTCCAAATTAAAATGAAGCTTCCACGTTGGCCAG
>NW_005301606.1:0-703 GCF_000412655.1 Myotis brandtii
GGGAAACACCAAAGCAGCTGGATTTCAGACAAGTCTAAGCAGATCTTTGGGTCTAAACCAAAACTGTAGAATTAAAGTTGGCCCTGGGAGGCCTCGAGGAAGCAAGCAGCAAGCTTCCAGGTGTTTCAGTGGTGCCCACATGCATGAGCTGGGCCTTATGCTATTCTTTACAGTCAGAGGTAATGTGTTCTATGCACATACATACTGTACATGGTATGTGGAGACAGTGTGTGTGCACAGACATCTAAGATGGGGAGCTCAGCAACTGCAGCATTGCATGCACCACAGAGCATAGGGAACAATGTTGGATGACTACATCACCTACTGAAGTGTCTGTCACCTAGAGTTACTTAATAAGAGTTTCTTCTGGCTGAGCCTTAAGTATAAAATTCTTAATAAATTACTCAAAACAGTATGACTTCTAACACAAAAATGCTTATATCTTTATTTATCTCGGTTCATCTATCCACTTTTGCTATGTGTCTGTCATTCAACTGTTTCTCATGATGATGTTCAGCAGTCTGCTGCTTAGCAATCCTTTCCAACCAGTTTCTGAAAATAGTTTGGTAAGTGAATGTTCTCCCTGAGAGTCATTCCACGCCGTTGCCAAGGATTTGGTTGCACATCGTGTTTTAGACTAGCTGCACTTGATACCCCTTTCAGTTTATTTTCATTCCTCAGTGAGTTATACATACCCTCCCCC
>NW_005301607.1:0-703 GCF_000412655.1 Myotis brandtii
CATTCATGACTCCCAGATCATTAAAGGACAGCTGGACAATGCATTCTAGACATTCTTAAGAAAATGTTTGGGAGAAAAAAGTCCTGGCTAACAAATGTTATCTAGACAATTAATTCATGTGCAACAATCCTTCCTACCCCAATAACACCAGATGTATAAGGCTGTCCTGTCTCCATAGCTCAGGATTTTGCTGATGGGCTTCCCTGCCCTGCCCCCTTCCCCTTCCCCAGGCAAGCCAAGTATTTTTGGTGGTTCCTGCTGGTGGTTAATACAACACACAGAAGGCAAGAACATGATTTTTTTAGACTTTTTTTTTGGATTTGTTTTTAAAGAAACTGCATACATCATCAGAGACAAACAATAATTTAAATACCATGCAGTTTCTGTATGTACAAAACCTAGGCCATAGAGATCCAGTTTAACTTGTATTCTATTTACATCGTCTTCCTCATACAGCCGTCATCTGTTGAATTAGAACACGAGCGCGCGCTCCTATACAAAGACAAACTATGTACAGACACCCGGGGAGCAACTGGAAAAAGCAACCGGTTTGGGGATTAACAGACAAATGGGAAGAAAAAGCCATTTCACTTAAGGTGACCTTCGCACACTGGCTGTGCACAGGGAGAGCGGACATCCACTCGTCGAGCACACACCACGATTTTCATTCAGCAAATATACACGTTCGGAAGCGGGAGAAAAA
>NW_005301608.1:0-703 GCF_000412655.1 Myotis brandtii
TCCCCCTCCCCTTTGACCTGGCTGCCTGCCCCTGACATACCTGTACACGCCAGGGCCTGTACGTAATAAACTCTTCTTCAAAGTCTCCGAATGGTCATCGCTGGAAGGGCATCGTGCAATCGTAATAGAAACTACAAGGTGGGTCCAGTTCTCACTTTGGTTAGAAGGGGAGACAGCTGTGGGAGGCTCCCGGGGCCATGGAGAGCCGCGGGCCGCTTCTAGCCGGTGACATCACCCTCCGCAGGCTGAGCCGGCGCCAACGGCGACGCCTTCCCCTGCGTGGTTCTGACGTCTGTGACGTAACCACGCTACACGGCTACGACGACGTTTTACGCTCTGACGTTTGCACGCTACGAAGTCAAGATGGCTACGACGTCACCGCACCTGCAACATTGCTCGTCACCAGCGCATAGGGCATTTTTAGCTCAATTTTGCTCAATTTTCATCTTACGCGCCTGTCGTCCTATGTGCCGTTCCACCAGAGTGTGGTTCTGTGGCGCATGACTGTGTTTCCGGGAAAGTTCACGTTCACGGGCACCAGGAAGTAGGACTTCGACGCATCTTTTCGGAGGACGCAGTTCAGCCCACCCAGGACCCTGAGCCAAGAAATGGGGTGCCTCCTAGAAGCTGGGAAAGGTAAGGGAACAGGTCTCCCCTACCGCTTTCAGAGAAGACCACCTCCCCGCCGGCACCTTGATCCAGT
>NW_005301609.1:0-703 GCF_000412655.1 Myotis brandtii
ATCCGGCCTGCGGGCCGTAGTTTGCCCACGGCTGAGACAGAAAGGAATTCCAGTATCCCCCAACCTGGTCCTCCTAGTCCCAGTACCAGGCACGATGACTGCTCAGGCATGACAGTGCCTTCTTCCCTTCCCAGATGCATCCCCTCCATGCACCTCCCAGGTCCCTAGCCCCCCACCCCATCTCTCCTGGCCATGCTCATCACCACCGCCTGGACACTCTAGTGACTTCCACATGGACTCCTCCTGCCCACTCTGCCCCACTAATAGCCAGAGTGATTGTTCAGTGTTTAAATGCCATTCCCTTGTTTAAAATCCCCAGTTGTCCAGTCCATTATTCTTCAAATAAACCCACCTCCTGGCCCCACCTGCCGTTTTGCCCTCCTTGCCCCCCACTCTGAGCTGGGCTCAGTCTCTAGGCCTCACCACCCTCAGAAATGACATTGCTCAGCCCTCTCCTCAGAGGTCAGATTCTCTGAGATGCCTTCCCAGACCACCTGAAATAAAGAGCGGCCTCCTCCTCAGCCCTCAGCCCTCAGCCGCCACCAGGACCCTGGCTCTCTCTTGCTTTGTCTTTCTTTAAAGCACTTGCCAGTACCTGAGATTCTGTTGTATGTTGATCATGTCTGTTTGGTTGTTTGTTGTTGTTGTTGTTTTATCCTCAAGAAGATTAGTCTAGTGCAGTGGTTCTCAACCTTCCTAATGC
>NW_005301610.1:0-703 GCF_000412655.1 Myotis brandtii
TCTCTCTCTCTCTCTCATTTCTTTCAGTGCAAAACTTGGGTATTTGGTTATAGAGTGTGTCTTTCAGATTAGCAGCAAAATTAAAACAATCTTAACTATAACTTGCAAACAGGTCTGCAGATCCCGGTTTGCAAACCATGAATATTCTGTAAGGCACAGAATACAGAGCCTGATATAAAGCAGGTATTCAAAAAATGAGAGCTAGTGTCAGCATCGTCATCATGATCTCCACTGTTGGTCTATCCATCAACAGTCTTCTCTGTCTAACATGTTCAGTCTACTCTTAGGCAATAAACAATTAAAGGGACTGGAAAGAGAGGGGGCAATTTTAATAGACTGCTTTTCCTTACTGTACCCAGAAGACTTTATGGTAAACAGGAGAATATAAATGAAATACATCTTCCCAGAGCAGCCCACTTTCATTGACATTACTCTACTGGGAAACCATAATGAAGTCTTAGTGGAAAAAAAAAACCTTAAGAAGCCCAGTCATTTTAGTAAGTAACCAGAAAATCCATTATGGTATTTGCTTTCATGTTTACTTGATTATCAATAAATCTCTAAAATATAATCAAAATGACATTGATTTTCAGAATCAATGAGATGTGCAAGCAATTTTAATAGAGTCTAGAGAGCAATATACTCTCATTAACTTCAAGTTATGAATAATGGCTGTTTTGGAGAACAGAAACAATGCTTGATG
>NW_005301611.1:0-703 GCF_000412655.1 Myotis brandtii
CCTGAGGGCCAGGGGGATGGACCGGTCATTTGGTCGTCCTGGTCATCACGGACACTGGGTTTTTATATACATAGATGATTATATTCTTTTCCATATGAACAACGTAAACCTACTTTTGCTCAAGACTAAGACTGTTTCTTCTCAGATCACTAGATTTGGTAAACCTGAAGGTTCATAATTAATGTTAAGGACAACACATTATTTTTAGAAAAGGGAAATAAATCATTCACTTAACAGAGGTTGTATGTCAAGACTAAAAGGAAGGATGGATATATTGTTACCATCAAAAAGTTATGTGAAGAGGTAGAGGTTGCATCTTTCTCAAATATTAGAAGAGCTTTCTTCATCAAGTAAATTGCTTTGGATAGCTTATTCTTCCTTATTTTATTCATTACACTGACTTCTGAAAAAGTAAACAAACATTTAATCAAAAAGGTAACATAAAAACTATCTTTACAAATTTTTGGAAAGACAGGTTATCCCGGTTTTAATTACCTGTAAAACAAACACTGTTTTCAGGTTGTTTTTGTTTTTCTGGAATTTTGGTAGATATATTTTTGCTAATGGTTGGAATCTGCAAAACTGAAGAGGAAGAAGGAGATTGCCATTACAATTAAGCTGTGTTCAAGAAAGAAAATATTTTCTAAACATTAAATAAAAGCTATCTATTTGTAAAATTATCACTTTCTCTATCATGTTTTTT
>NW_005301612.1:0-703 GCF_000412655.1 Myotis brandtii
CACCAGTCATGTTCTATGAAGCACACCCCAAGAAAGGAGGTCCTAAAGCACGCAGGCTTCTCTACAGAACCTTCAGGCTCTCCCCAGCCAACACTCCACACACTCTGTTGCTACTGTTCCTGTGTCTCCATGCCACAGGGTCGGCATGCCCAATCCCCGGATAGACGGACCCCCGCCCCCAGTGCCCACCCACAGAGGCGACCCTCCCAGAGCCGCCAGCTGGACTGGGAGGACCCCGAAGGGCACCAATAACCGGCTCAGCCACCCTGAACAACCATAACCCAGAAGAGGTGCCTCACCCCAGGATGAACACGGAGGAATCTTTTTTGAATTCGTCAAGAATCTGAAATGGAAAACACACACAAAACAAGAACAGTCAACAAGTGAAGCCACTAAATGCAAATGGACAGATTTGGGGGGTTAAATATTAACACCATCATTTGTGTGACTTGTTAATGCAAATGAATAGACATTTTTTTCTGTGAAATTATCATTGTAATCTGAGCGACTTGTAAATAGTCAAATACAACCAGAACGTATGAAGCAAAAGGCAGAAGTCCTGACCTCTGTCATCATCTTATTCCTGAGAATCAATCACTCTTAATGATTTTGTAGGCTTCCTTCTAGAATTTACGTTATGGAGATTAGTCTAATTATATCTAATCATAATATATTATGTCATGTCTCCCAACTTCCTGCTGCT
>NW_005301613.1:0-703 GCF_000412655.1 Myotis brandtii
GTTTGTTTCTTCTCTCTCTCTCTCTCTCTCCCCCTCTACTTCTCCCTCTCTCTCTCCCCCACCCCCACCCCCTCCTCTGTGTCTAAAATAAAAAAAATTTTTTAAAAAAGAACTGAGTAGTTTGTAAAGTGTCAATAATAAACAAGCAAAAGTAGAATGGGGTACAGAACTGGCAATGGTAGCGAAACAATATTGAACAAAATAAGTTCTTATTTATAACCTTAATAAAGCTCTCGTGTCAAACTCTTTGCAACAACCTTTCACCAAGGCAAGACGGCCACTGGGTCCACCCTGCCATGGATGTAGTCCACTTCCTCCTTTAATGCACAAATGATTCTTCCCCTTAAATCCTAGTTGAGCAATTCCATTGGATACAGATGACAGATATCCTAAAAAAAAACCCTGAAAAGATGCGTGGCCAGTATTGTGGTAGAACAAGAGAGCACGGAAGAAACCACAGAGAAAAAAACACAGCAAAGCAGAATAATAAAAAAACAAAACTATGCGAGTGACACCAGCTATATAGCAAAGTAGGAGATAGAATTTATCTCCCTGCCAGAATAAGTAGACAGGTATCCGCAAACAAACAAATTAACACCCACCAGAGATGGGAATAAGAGCTTAATAAAGACAAAGAGCAATGCAAAAGAGCAAAAAAGGAGAGAACTGCATAGAAAGAATGACTGGGAAGATGGGTAATCAA
>NW_005301614.1:0-703 GCF_000412655.1 Myotis brandtii
CACAGGCCCCATCTCCATGCAGAGCACCAAGCCTCCTATGTCAGTTTTCCGTGATTGTTTCTCACTTAAATAGAGAAAATTAGATTCAATGGCCAACAAAAGCACCCTTCACTGCTATTTCCATAACACGCTCACCTTCACTCTAGTAGGGAGGGGACTAGATCAAGGACCGCAGGAGGGGCAAAAGGGAAGGTGTGCCCTCCTTCTCATGTCCTCACACTTTAAGATGTCACTGCAGCTACCTGAGACCTAAACTGGGAAACCGGCCCCAGGAAGCCGCCAGGGCCCCGGGTGCCCACTCAGCGCCCCCGTGGAACAGGCTCAGACACGCTGTGCAGGGCCCCGGCTGCAGGCTTGGCAGGCAGAAGTGAGGCTGCCCAAGTGGCCTTGTGCGCCCCCCGGTGTGAACCACAGCTGGGGCAGGGGGAGGCGAAGGGGAGCCCGAGGCACTATCCGAGACAAGGACACTCACCTCCGTCCGTGACGACGCCGGCAAGGAAGGCAGGATACTGTCCACGCTCCCGATCAGCTTCCGCAGGGTCAGGCCCACGTTCTGGGAGAGAAAGGGCAGGGCGGCTGTCACCTTCTGTTTGTTGAGAATGCCTTGCTTCCCTTGGGAGAGCACTCCTGATTGGCAGCTGCCTTCTCAGGCTTCCTGGGACTAAGTGGGCTCTGACCACCTTGAGCTAATGGGGTTCTTCCC
>NW_005301615.1:0-703 GCF_000412655.1 Myotis brandtii
TCTATAGCCAAACCATGCTTGTAATTGATGAACAAGTGTAGTTCTTACATGATAGTTAAATGATTTTTAATACTAATGAATAACACAAAAGTCAAACAAAAAAGACAAAGATGTATGTTAGAATTTTATTGTGAGTGACTGCTTTGCTGAATTGAATAAATTTTTGAATACTGTAATAATATTCCCTCATTTTTTGTGCTATTTACAATGTAATAACTATAGAAATGATACACTGTGAAATATAATCTGCATTGTTAACACTTTCAGCATTACCTTCCTAAGTGTCTAGACAATCAACAAAAGAATAAATAAAGCCTTGATTTATAGCATTTGCCAATCTCCATGGTGTAAATGCTTCTATCATGACCAATTTCAAGTGATCAGTGTGATATCAGTGAATGTGGATTAGAGAAGAAATAAACTGACACACTATTATGTAGTAATTCCACTGTACAGATTCATAGATGTAACCTCAAGAATGTAGATAATAGTAAACTACAGTAAAATTAAGAAGTAATTACTTGAGCTGTGGCCAAGTGGTTCGGTTGGTTGATGCCTCATCCTGTTCACTAAAAGGTTACAGGTCCGATTCCTGGTCAGGGCACATACCTAGGTTGAGGTTCGATCCCCTTTCCTCTCTCTAAAAAATCAAACTTATCCTCAGGTGAGGATTAAAAAAAATTAATGACAAGTAATTTTTTTT
>NW_005301616.1:0-703 GCF_000412655.1 Myotis brandtii
TGTGTGCCTGTGCATGCCTGTGTATGTGCATGCCTGTGTGTGTGCCTGTGCATGTGTGAACATGAAAACCTGTGCCTTCTGTTCTAAGGTTTCAGGACCTGCCAAAACCATGGCAGTAAACATTATCCCAGCTCATTTCCTCCAAATACCTGTCCCTCTGCCACCCACGTGTCTCCATGAGCTATCTAAAACAAAGGATGGCACTGAAAGGCTGCCCCTGGTGAGAATTTTTGCAATACTCTTCACAAAACTTCATGAAATTCCACCCAAAGTGTCGAGCTGTCAGAGGGTCTCCCCATCACATCTGCAGAGCCCAGGACAAGAGCACAAAGGGAGCCCTAGACACATGATGTCTAAACATTTCAAAGTTACAATCAGGGTCCACTCAGGGCCCAGGGCCTGCTCCCCAAGACTCACCTCCTTGACCTGGAAGCTGAAGGAGCCAGGCTGCCCCCTGCTGGCTCCTGTGAGCCTGAGTGGTGGGAAGGACTGACCAGGACTGGGCAGAACAGAAGCTGGGCCCGGGACCAGGACTCCAGGGGTAACTGGACCTACCCAAACCTGAGCCAGGACTGACCTGGGCAAGCTCCCCAGGGAGCCGGGGTGCAGGGTACCCTCTGCTGCCTGGGACATCTGGTAGTTGTACACACTTCCCTAATGACACCATCAAGGCAGAGGGGAGGGGCAAGTGTGGCCACCTAGG
>NW_005301617.1:0-703 GCF_000412655.1 Myotis brandtii
AACAACAACAAAAAAACAAGTATACAAAATTTAATGCAAACAAAATGGTAAAACTAGCCTTAAGTGAAGAAAATAATTCCATGTTCCTGAGTCTGATACCAGGTGGGAATGTTTTCCACTGCCCATTTTAATCACTATTTAAAATACCCCCAAAAGAACACAATTTCACTTTTCAAATTATTGATTGAGACCCCACAAGATTTAATCCAACTGAAAACTTGTATTTTGCTAAATGAAGTTCTGGTTATCCAAATAGGGCTCAACTTTGCTAGATTATAGAATTCCACTCTGCCCACCTTGACCTTATTTTTAATCTATAGACCTGTGGTCATATGTTTCTTATTTGTAGACATAGAATCCTTTGCCAAGTCAATAAAAGCCAGAACCATGCCATCCTTAAAAGGAAACACCAAGGCTCATATACATTTCCTCTGAACTAATTGAATGTAAAGTTGACAGAAGCAAGATGATCTCCAGTCACAGAGGCCATATGAGAGAAACATAACAGGGTAGAAATAGGTCAAAAGGCTTGAATGCCACCCTGCCTGATGTTGCTCAGTGGTTAGAGTGAGAGCCTGGCCACCATAGGTTTGATCCCGGGTGAGTGCAGGAGGCAATCAACAGATGTGTCTCTCTCACACTGCTGTTTCTCTCTCTCCCCCTACTCCCTCCTTCCCTTCCACGCTCTCTAAAAATCAATGGG
>NW_005301618.1:0-703 GCF_000412655.1 Myotis brandtii
TTTTATTATTATAAATGAATTTATCCTCTCCCTTTCCCAGCTGTCCCTCACCATATAAGGACAAGTCTCAACAATGAGGGAAAAAAAAGATCCATGACTAACAAATAAGACAGGAAAATGTATCTCCTGTACAATGTTCAGATTTTTTCTCCCTCACTTGTGTCTTCCCAAAGTCCACACAATCCCTTATCAGTAACTAGTGCTCATTTTTATTTTTTACATTTGGCCTTTCTCCCCATCCTTTCTAAATTCACAGCGGACTTTCAGACCTGCCCTTCCCACTTCCCCAGGCACCATTTTCATTATTTTTGCTCCTACGGTGTTGACTATGATGACTAAAGGCTGAACAATCTACAACAAACACTGGTAACCTAATGAGTTAACTCGGGCTGGGCTCCGACTCTCAACTAAGCATATCTCAGGATGAAAGCATTCAGAAAATGAACTCCCAGATCCTCTCTCTGGTTTCCCCCTTCATTACAGACCCTGCACATCTCAGGTTCCCCTGTGGGAAGACTTGCCCTACTATGACCAGTAATGACTACCGTCTGAAGTTCAGAGCAGAAGCCCAATTATCTACCTTTATTACATCAGATGCTTCAATCCCAACTAGTTCTGGGGTGCAGAATACTGCACCTCCTCCTGGGATGCAATCTGTCTGCGAGAGGAGAAATATGAATCTGCCATGTGGGAAAAGAATTTT
>NW_005301619.1:0-703 GCF_000412655.1 Myotis brandtii
AGGGTTCGCTCCCCTAATGGAGAGATGAAGGCAGCATGGCCGTCCCGGGGAGGTGCCGGGAGACGCTGAGACCAGCCAGGCCCCCGGGTCAGAGCGCGCAGAGCGGGGAGGGATCGGACGTGTTTTAATGAGGATTCAGTTGCCCTTGTCTTAATTAATCCCTGGAGGAAGCAGGTTTGGTTTCTGTGAAATAGTGATTGTCTTCGCAGCTGCTGCTGAGCAGCCGCGTGCAGGGGCTTCACGCGGAGGGGCCAGGCCTCGTCCCTCCCCGGATAGGCCGGGCACTCCATGGCCTAATGCATTTATTTTATTCCACAGAGGATTGAGGTGACAGCCAGAGCACCTCCACCGCATCCGGTCATCACAGGAGACAATGGGGTCTGGCTGCCCGGCTCCTCCGCCCCCGAGAGAGAGCCCTGCTCAGGGAGGGCGCCACAGCACTTGGTTAAAAGTGCCGATTTATTGATTTGTTGAGCATTTGTTTGTCGATTGGCCTGTGGCTTTATCTACTCAATACTCTGCTTCTTTGTCTAGCTAAACTGCACCCATCACTTTTCCTCCAGGAAACCCTCGTGCTGACTTTTAAAGCCCCAGAGGCGGAATTCTGTAGTCCAGTCCCTGGAAGCCGTGGTCCGGGTCTCCTGGAAGGAGCCACCGAGCCGACTCAGCACGCGGGGTGGGGAGGAACTCGCCCTCCGAGGCC
>NW_005301620.1:0-703 GCF_000412655.1 Myotis brandtii
AACATTTGGGAGTTCCCTTTCAAATAGCTCATCCAGATCACCCCATAGTGAGGGTCCAAAACAACATGCTTATGCTGCACTTTCAGAGCATCTGAACAGAATTTTATACTCTCATCCTTTATCGCTGGCAGGCAACCCTGGATTACTTGACACCTAAGGAAAGCCTGTAACATAAGAAAGAGAAAAAGAGATAACACAGTCAAACAAAAAATGTGAAATAACTATGAGGGATGGAGAAAAAAAAACTGTTGAGATAAGAAAACAAAATAACTTTTAATATCAATGGAATGATAAGATAGTCCATCCATGAAGCAAGAATAGGATATTTTAAGAAAGAAAATTCAAAGAATAAATTAAAACAACTCTTACAAATAAAAGTATGTTAGAAATCAAAAGCTTCAAAGAGGGGTAACATAGATGCTTAAAGAAATCTCCAGAAAGTAGAATATAAACAAAGAGATGAAACTAAGATAACTAAGTAAAATAAGAAAACTGAAGTTCCAAGCCAGAAGAATGAATGGAAATTGTATGAGTTCCTGGGAAAGAAAAGAAAGAAAGGGGACAAAGGGGGATCATGAATAAATTAGTTAAAGAAAATGTCCCCAAACTAAAGGACATTTTCCAGGATGAAAAGTCCAACAGCAATGCAACAAGATGGATAAAAATAGACCAAGGAATAGCACTGCAAAAATTAATTCACTTT
>NW_005301621.1:0-703 GCF_000412655.1 Myotis brandtii
TTTTTTTGGAGTAGGGATTGCATGCACATGGCATTAGAAGTGAAATTCTAAATGTCCAAAAAAGTAGTAAGTGAAAAATAAGTCCTCTAGCCCCCTGTCCTTCAACTATTATTTTACTTCAGAGAGGGAACCACTGAGACCACATTAAGAATATATTGGAATGTAGAAAGGAGAAATTCAATACTTTGTGAAATACATTTGTCCCTCTTAGATTCTTAGTTTTTTTGTTTTGTTTTACATTATTGTCCTCTACTTGTTTTGATAGTTTTACATATCTTATGCTTGGTAACTGGTATGATAATGCTTATTTTGAGAGGTTTAATTCATCATCAGTGATTTGCAATGTTTTGTAGAGTATTTAATTTTGGTAAGTGCTTGTCATTGCTTTATCATAAATCTCTTGAAAGCTCAGGAGGCAACTTGCCTAATTGAAGTGCAATTATTGGTCTGTTAGATTATAATTCAATGCATATTTTGGGGAAAGAATGATAAACAGCTAACAACATTTTGAGAATTGCAGAGAAATTGTTAAATGACTATTACCTGTCACTTTCTAATTATAAGTGGGTGTTGCATGATATCTATAAGACTAGTATTATACCTAATATGAAGCATCAAAACTAAAGAAGGCAATTGCTAGCCTAATTTTAACCCTTAACAATTGGGTTTATTTTTTAGAATATATTTTTATTGATTTCAGAGA
>NW_005301622.1:0-703 GCF_000412655.1 Myotis brandtii
GAAAGAAAAAAGAAAAGGAAAGGGGAAAGGAGAAAGGAGAAAGGAGAAGAAAGGGGAGAAGCCATAACCTCAGGTAAGGAAGCTGCCTCCCTGAGCGGTTCTGTCTGCTGAGTTTGCTGTCCGGCCAGTTTCCTAGACCCGCTGAGTGTCTGTGCCAAACCCTCCCTGGGAAAGGCAGAGCCAGACACTCCCAAATCCCGAGGTTGAAGATGATAAAGACCCTGAGAGGCAGGGGTGAAGCAGTGCAGGGCTTTTTGTTCGGCTGCCCCTTTGTTCCGGCGACTTCTCCCATCGCAAAGGCTTCCAACAGCACCAAGAGCCTGACACTGTGCCATCCCGGTTCTCACAGACTCTCCCAGGAAAGACAAAGCGATGTTGGCACTGAGGAGGGCCCGCCATGAAGGGGACTGAGAAAGAAGAAAGCGCCTGGCGGCTCTGGCCGGCCCAGTAGACGCAGTTGCTGTAGCAACTGCACGTTAAACAATGAGGAGGACAGGAGACAGCCATTTTCCTCACTTGGCCCAGTTGTCATGGATACTGGGGTTTTAGAAGTAAAGGGGTGAAGAGGGTTTTCTTTATACTTTACAATCGGTGCCTTTTTTCACTTTCTTGGCCTGTGTCCTGGCTTGGGCTGGGGACCTTCCATCCTGAGTCTCGCTGCCTGAGGCTGGGGAAGGGAGCCACCTCGGATGCGCTCAGTCAA
>NW_005301623.1:0-703 GCF_000412655.1 Myotis brandtii
CAAATGTTTTCAAAGGGTCACTAGAAAGAAATCAAACCAAACTTTTCAATCAACGAACCAAAATGGATTAATTTTTTCTAGCTCTTTAGATGATTTATTTTAAAATTTTCCTTTCTTAGCATCATTCTAGAAACTCTTGTTCACAGAGCAACCTGCTGGCCAACTTCTAATACTAAGTATCTCAGAGTGTCCTTACTTATAGACAATAGCATCAAAGCTACTCTCAAATACAACAGAACTTGGACTGAATGTAGTTTTGTGGGAATAACTGATTTACCTGTACAGCATTGTTGTTTGCGGTTTTCTTCATTTCTTCATATAGACCCCTTGAAGTTTTAAGATCCTAAACATAACAAAATACAGCATTTTACAACTTGCACATTAACTTACAGAGGACAGTCATTAGTAAATAACCTTGAGATTATCCTTTCTGTTTTGACATCTCTTGTGTGAGAAGCATTCCTTTAAAATCTGCTAATCCTTGGCTACCCAGTCATCTTTGAAAAGAGATACTGAAAGTCTTACTGGAAGCTCTGTCTTGTGTGTAGCTTATTTACTGGTGGCTTTACACAGTAGGGTGATCGGGGCCAGTTGGCTTTTTTAAAAATGCAGCCTGATTCTTTTTTCTCCAGAGATTATTTCCTGCCCTGTCAGGGGTGGGGAAGAAAACTAGAAGGAATAGACCTTGTAGTTAGCACTGTGA
>NW_005301624.1:0-703 GCF_000412655.1 Myotis brandtii
TCACATTTTAATTACAGATTACAGCAAGCTCTGTTTGGAAAATTTCACAACTGGCCTTGGATCCATCTGGCTTTGCCTCCACCGGGGGTACAAGTGGAACGATGAAAGATGAGGGCCACAGGAGGAAAGAACTGCCTTCCTCCCCGATCTTTCTATTCATCTCTGCCCCCCCTCAAGTCCAGTGCAAGGCTGTCTGGCAGGTGACCCTAGACTCACCTGGGGGCTTGGCTGGGGCTGGGAGAGTGTCACCCGGATTCTGGGCACATTGGAGAGCAGCTTTGTGGCAGGGGCTGACGATCTCCACGAAAAATGAGTCCCTGGAGGAATCCTTACATCACAAAGGTAAGTGTCTGTGGTTAGCCTTGAGAGGCAGGAGGGAGGAGAAATGGCAGTTGGAGAGAGATGGCCAGCCTCCCTTCCTCCTTCCTAGTTCCTTCTCTTGTCCAACCAACACTTGCTGAACTCCTACTGGGTGCAGGGCCCTGTGCTGAAGCCGGCACAGTCCCTGGTCCCAACAGACAGGAAGACCAATCTAGTGTATTCAGCACTGAACAGTCCCAGGAGGCAGCAGGGACAAACACAACCCCAACCTGACCTAGTGGGAAGAGGGTGATGGGCAAGGCTTTCTATGGGAAGGCTTGCAGGACAAGCCCACCAGGCAGAAGACAGCCTTCCCGGCAGAGGGGACAACAGGAGCAAATGT
>NW_005301625.1:0-703 GCF_000412655.1 Myotis brandtii
GCTAGAGTCAGTACCACAGCATCAGAAGGACCTGCATGTTGAAGAAATGAGTGACCTGTTTGCATTTTTACATTGTATCACTTAGCCTTTCATAAATCAAAGAAAATTTAGTTATCATAAGAAGCGAACTCAAAAAAAATTATTGAGGACTCTCTGATGAAAAATTTAGTCCTTTCTAGAAAAGGAAGTACGGGAATAAATTAATCATCACTAGCCCTTTCTCCTCCATATTTTCCCATTTCCTTATGATTGACATGTGGATGTGTGCACGCGGTGTTCTGTAGAGTCACTGTCTTCTGACTTCACATACCTCACTCCAAGAAACTTGGGCTGTTCTCCAGGGGCAGAGGTCTCCGTCTCCATCTTCAGACTGTCGATGTGAGCAATGGAGATGACAGTTGCAGCCACGTACCATGGAAGAGCCATGAAGGAACACACCACCATGAGGATGGCCACCCAAAAGAGATCCAGGTGATATCCAGCTCCTTTCTGTGGGAAGAGGTAACAAAACCACATGAAGAAAATACTCATATTGCTATCAAGTCATAGCCCCCGGTGGGAATTAAGATTAGTCAAAGAAACCAACTCGCTTTGCTCGATAAAAATTTCTACTAAAAGGTAAGCTCTTTGAGTGAAGTGATTTCAATGTCCTATTATTCACCCTAGCGATTAAACACCAAGTGGCCACATTACACCTCTTCTA
>NW_005301626.1:0-703 GCF_000412655.1 Myotis brandtii
CAATACTTCTTACAGGACATAAAATTGCTGGTGCAAATCATTTTGGCTTCCATGATGGATTATGCAACCCCAACTGGGGGGCAATGTTTGTATATGTAGCAAATGTTCATCTATTTTTAGGTGCCGGTATCGCAGCACATACATTGGGTCATATGTTTGGCATGCAACATGATGTAGCTGGTTGTAAATGTTTTCGAAGAACTTTCTGTGTCATGGCTCCTACGCCAGGTCTTAACGATATGTTCAGCAATTGTTCTTATACGCGTATCCACTATCGATTACACGGCTATGATGAATGTTTGGCTTACACATTGGGACCATACAATAATTTTCCTTATGTAGCTCCTCGTTGTGGTGACAAGATCATAAATCAGCAGGAAGAATGTGACTGTGGCTCCTTGAAAGACTGTGCTGAAAATAAATGTTGTGAGACCAATTGTGCCCTCTCCCTTGGTAGTGAATGCAGTAGAGGAGAGTGCTGTGTTAACTGTAAATATGCTAATCCTGGATGGATTTGTAGAGAGAAGGGTGGCATTTGCGATCTACCAGAATACTGTGATGGGAAAAAGGCTACTTGTCCAAATGACTTCTATATCCAGGATGGAACCCCGTGTTCACCTTTAGCCGTTTGCGTGAGAGGAAACTGTAGTGACCGTGACATGCAGTGTCAAGCTCTATTTGGCTACAAAGTAAGAGATGCTCC
>NW_005301627.1:0-703 GCF_000412655.1 Myotis brandtii
TTTTTTTAACTGCCTGTAGAAGCAAGACATTTCTATGTACATCTTCTCTCTACTCCACAAAACAAAGCAGAAATTGTTTCCGCCACTTTGTAGATGGGAAAGGCGAGGGTCGCCAGACCCAGAGGTTGTCAGAAGTCACATGGCAAGAGCCACACCTTCCAGGTCGCCAGAACCCTTCCGAGCCCCACCTGTCCAGCTGGGACGTTGACGAAACTCACCTGCCGGGCGGGTGTGAGGACCACCCGGATGGCAGCACTGTTGCTGGGCGCACCTTCAGGATCAGACGGGCTCCCAGATCCCGGCTGACCGCCATGTAGCTATTTCGTCTGATTCTTGCTCGTGAAGCAATTCCATTTCCTGTTTCTGAGGGAAGGAGATGTCCCGAGGAATCCACTATTGCCAACCCCTTGATTTAGGACGCAATTACCGACTTGCTGCCCTCAGGCCCGGGAGGGAGGTGACAGGCTCCTGGGTGGGAGGTTTTTTTCCGAGTGGTCAGTTCCCTGGGCGTGTTCCTGCCCAGCCTGGGAGGGATGCTTGTACTGAGACAAGCTGAGGAGGATCCCAATGAGCCAGTTCCTTTCAGAATCCATCGCAAGACAGAGAGAGAGGAGGGCCGCACAGGACGGAACGGGTAGCTTTGGTTCTCAAACCCTTTCTAAAAGGAACTGCCCAGCGGCCACGGGCCCATTCGAAGGAGGTG
>NW_005301628.1:0-703 GCF_000412655.1 Myotis brandtii
GTGGTGTCCTTACCCCAGGTAGCATTATGTATTATGAAAAGGAAGCATGCCAAATTTGCTTTTACAAATAGAGAAATTGACGCAAAACACCATAAGGAGCTGGTAGAAATTTTAGAATTATGACCCATAGATCTCTCTTCTCAATGTCTTCAAGTTGGTAACTTAATTGACTTCCCAGAGTAGAGGTACAAAGTGCAGAGAATTTTAAGAAATGTTTTTAGATGCACAAACTTTAACTTAAGTTTTTATAAATCAATTGGATATCTACTTTGACTCCCCATTGTGCCTGGTGTTAGGAAATGTTATCTTTATCAATTCCAGCTAAATTCAGTAATATAAGATTTATCATTGGTAAATTCAAATTTTCCCCTGTGATTCCTCCCTAGGATGGTACCCAAGTCCTGGTATATTCCAGTTGTGCTGATGGAGTTCAGGTCAGGCCAGGAGAGGTATCCATCATCTTCTGATATAGACATTATTGGATCTAGTTCCTCAATATTATTCTTTCTCCATTTTTGCATCCAGTGAGATGTCTGAATTTCCATCCACTGAGAGTGTTTTCTTATCCTGACCATGAGACTGCCATGTTTTCCAATTCTCAGTATCACATCTTAACATTAACCATGGTAAAATATTTGGCTATGCCACATCTTTGGGGGAGTGGATACCTAAGTTCTATCCCCCTTATACACACCATGCAGCT
>NW_005301629.1:0-703 GCF_000412655.1 Myotis brandtii
AGGAGTTTTATGGTTTCAGGTCTTACATTCAAGTCTTATTCATTAACAATTGTCTTTTGAATTTTTGTCTTTGAGGGGTCTAGTTCCATTCTTTTGCTGTCCAGTTTTCCCAACACCATTTGTTAAAGACACTCTCCTTTTCCTATTGTATATCCTTGGCCCCTTTGCCATAAATTAATAACCATATATGTGTTGGCTTGTTTCTGGCCTCTCTATTCTGTTCCATTGATCTATGTATCTTTTTTATATCATACCATACTGTTTTGATTACTATGTCTTTACAAAATGTTTTAAATCAGGCTTCCTGTGGTGTCTGCAGCTTTGTTCTTTTTTCTCAAAACCAGCTTAACTATTTGAGATCTATTGTGGTTCCATACAAATTCTAGGATTATTTATTCTATTTCTGTGAAAAGTGCCATTGAATTTGAATAAGAATCATACTAAATAAGTAGATTGCTTTAGGTGGTATGGGCATCTTAACAATTTTAACTCTTCTATATATTTTTATTTGTTCGTGTCTTCTTTAATTTCTTTCAGCAATGTCTTACAGTTTTCACTATACAGATATTTTTACCTTCATTAAATTTGTTCCTAGGTATTTCATTCTTTTTGATGTATTTGTAAATGTATTTTTTAAATTTCTGTTTCTGATAGTTCATTGTTAATGTAGAGAATAACAACAGATTTTTATACTGTTTTTTTT
>NW_005301630.1:0-703 GCF_000412655.1 Myotis brandtii
TTCCTTATAAGATGACATTTTATGGACAAAATATCTTGTGATAACGTATCTATTTCCTCTTAAATATGTGATTCTTGAGATTGAAACGGTTAATGATTAGAAAACTTAAATAATCCTGTGTCAGCCTACGTCTTGACATGTATGAAGTCATTAAACTTGAACATCACTGAGTTTCTCTATGGGGGATGGTGGTACTGGGATTTATGAAAGTGACGTAGGAAAGATCATTGTGACGGTAGTAAAGAAAGGAAGATTGCTTTTTAGTGTGGGCCGAGCTCAGGTTTCTCCCTGCCTGTTAGGTAGGATATGATTACCCCAGCAGTGAATATGTGAAGAGAATCCTGACTGGATCAGAGAAGCCGTGCAGGCTCCTGTGCTCAGGATAACGGGGGTCAGAAGAGGCCAGTGCTTCATTAGGAAAGGCTGTCTCGTGTGGGAAGGTCCTTTGGAGAAAAGCGAGGCCTCTGTACAACCCATTGGTGATGTCGGCATGGGAAATGAGCTTCAGCAAATAAAACGACTGAGGACTCTTGCACATAGAAATAAGGGTCCTGAAATAAGGAAACCATTACTTTTAGAGTAAATCATTGTTATTAGAACACGAGTAGATCTAAAAATGTAGTTCTGTAGAATCTGGAAGAATAAGAATTTAGGGGGGTGGGAGTAGCTGGGGAGGGGTCAATGGGGGAAAAAGGAGACATAT
>NW_005301631.1:0-703 GCF_000412655.1 Myotis brandtii
TGAATTTGAATTGGAATTACAGATGTTATTAGAAATGTGTGGCTTTTAAATACACACATTTAAATTGATGCATGCATACTTGTAGATAGATGACTGTTAGGGTAGTCAGTGCCTGGGTCCCAAGAAGACATAGAGCTGTCCTTGAGAAAGGCAGCTGGAGAGAAGAAGTCATTTCTCTGAGTCTCTACATCAAGATTTAAGGTTGGAGTCTGGAATCATTAAACTTAGCTTTTCAAACTAAACCACTCAAACCCCCTAGCACATCTCTGGGATTCTCCTTTTATTAGCATTCATAAGCATTAGGTAGAAAGATGGACCTTTTAAAATGCTACAGGTTTTAAAGAGGCCTTAGCATGCCTTTGTTAAGACACCTTCTGAAAGTTAGCCACAGCAACTACTATTTCTATTATGGTGATTTGAATGTCAGGTTCAAAGGCTCTGTCTCAATGAAAATTAGCTATGGCTTTTTGTAATATAGGAGAAGCAGTTTGTGAGATCGTTATACAAAATGTGAAAAAATCATGTCTTTCTACCAAACAATAAATGAGAAAGAATCAAAATAAAGATTAAAATGTGTGTATATGTGTGTCTGTGTGTGTGCATATGGTATATTCACAACATACATATATTTTCTAACTCTATTGACTGAGAGGGCATAGAGGCATTGATATCCCAGTGGCAATTAATGCACCTAAGGCCAGTG
>NW_005301632.1:0-703 GCF_000412655.1 Myotis brandtii
CTAGTGGATATTTATAAGTTAGTCTTCACAACACTTAAATTATAAACAGAGTCAGTGTATGTTATATTCGCAGATTTTCATTATCTGAATCTTATTCTCAGTAAGAAAATGTAGATCGTATCTAGAGATATTAAAAGCACTGCTTACTTTCAAAACATCAGTTGGATTGGCAATGGCTGAGGACATGACTCCAGAGAGAATTCCACAGACCACATTTATCAGAAGGGTTTCATCTGCAAACAAAGACATTATCTGACTTTTCATATATACAGAGCTCTTCATGTGAATACCTCAAATGCAGGTGTAATTCATTTACATACCATTTGTTCTTAAGAGAATAAAGAAATTTAGACCTTATGAATCAAGTAATTTCAAAAGGATTAGGAATTTTGCTGGCTAAAGGGATTTTACTTAGCAAAGTTTCTTGCAATCTGAAAAGGAATGTGAATTATCTCACAAAGTAAATAACCATCTACCAATTCACTTTTGTGTGTAAATGCAGATCATAATAGTAATTAAGACGAGGTATGTCTGGTAGGAGAATAAAAGAGGAATACTCCTATGAGATAACGTGGTGACAAAGTTTTAAAGCACATCTTATATATTTAATGTAAATTATAATGAAGCACTTTCAAGGCATCTTAGCTCCTGTTCACCACTCTCATGTAACAGCTAGCTGGAGCTTGCCCCTTTGTAAAAACGA
>NW_005301633.1:0-703 GCF_000412655.1 Myotis brandtii
ATTTGCATATTAGCCTTTTATTATATAGGATAAAGTAATGCTATTAAAATATATAAAAATATTCAGTATCAAAGGAAATGTTCATTCTTTAAAGTTCAAAAAGCAATATACAGATTTATAAAAATTATAAATAACATATCTTTTCTTTTTTTAAAGAAAAATAATGTCCATATGTCTAAAAAAGCTAGCTGAAATGTACAATAAATGTTAATGTACAACTGTCAATAATATTTATCTGTGAGTTGTCAAATTACAAATGGTTTGATTTATTAACTTTTGCTTGTCTAAATTTTAAATTTTTTCTCTAAAAAGCAGAAACCCTTAAAATAATCAATTAAAAGATAGGTGTCCATCAAATCACTTACATGCAAAATTAATCTTAAAGACTATAAAATGCCTTGTGTTGCATAAATGTTTTTGGCCTCCAAATCTTTTTAGTTGTTTACTTCAGTCACTTAAAAATTTGGCATGTACTTCCAATACATGAATATTTCATCATTTTGAAATTACATATACTCTCTAAATTTATATACATTTTAAAATTTCATAAACAAAATTTTTAAAAATAAATAGCAATTCTAATATCTTATTCTCATGTTCTAATGGATTATCATACGTGAATCCTGAGTACCAACAGAGCATGAACACTGTATTATCAGAGCATTAGAAATTACTACACTGCACAGAAAAAAGGGTAAAGAGG
>NW_005301634.1:0-703 GCF_000412655.1 Myotis brandtii
GTGTGTGTGTGTGTGTGTGTGTGTGTGTATACCTTTGCACAAACAGCTCCTCTAGACACATTCCAGACTCTTTTTCTCAGTTCAAACAATCTGCAACTCAACCACATACTTCCATCTCTTTGCCCACCTAGATCCCTCTAACACCCTCCCTTCTCCACTCTGCTCTGTGCCCCAAGGAAGTTGGTGATATAGACTCAACAGTGTCCCTTGGGCTTGCAGCTGGCTTCTGCAACAGAGATTGCAGGGAGGGAGGGGAGTTAAAGTCAAGGTAGTTATCCTCTTTGCTCCTTTCCTAGGAGGTAGCCTTGTGTAATATCCTCAACTGGAAGTCACTTACTGTAATATGGCTATCTCTATCTGACTCTCTCCTTCTCTGGGTCAGGTAATTTTTTCTTCTGTTGTCCATTTAGTTTCAGTGATGGTTTAAATCACTAAGGCCCAGATAGTGTACTATCCTTTGTACTCCCATACTTGAATATTTGGAAATTACTTCTGTATAAGTAAACCCTTCTTGAATTATCTGCTTCTAACTAGGTCATAGATTTTCTGCTATGGAGTATTCTCCACCATTTCCATATCTCTATATGCACAAAAGAACCACCAACTTTCTGGTGACACAGACCCAAAATGTCACCATCCCCTTCTTCCTTATCCACAACAGCCAATAAATTATTAAGTCTCATGGAATTTTCTTCCACATATT
>NW_005301635.1:0-703 GCF_000412655.1 Myotis brandtii
AAGAACACAGGACAATCCTAAATTCAGGTGGGTTTCCATATCCATGAGCAGAAGAGTTGCTTTGAAAACGTCTAGAATATCAATGACTAGATCTCCTCAGTATCTCCTGTTAGTGGTTTGTTTGGAAATCTATTGGAGAGGCAGGGGAGTTTGAAAGCCCCTGATTTCAAAAACAGGCAGAAAGTGACTGATCTGATTTCAGCCTGCTAAATGCCCAGGGGGATAGAAGGTGGGGTGGGGTAGAAATTAATTTGGACTCCAGTGGCCTGCTGGGTATCGGTTACCCAGAAATAATGACGGATGACAGTCTCCATCTGCTTTCTACTGCTGCTAGGGGCTCACCCTGCCAGAGCCAGGAAGGATCCAGCAAAGATCCCATCGACTGAAATAGAAAGTCCAGGTCAAGGCTTGGACAAAGGGAAAATGTCTTCCCCGCAATGGAAAACACAGCTTAGCATCGCTCACCCTGCAGCCAAAAGACTGTCAGACAAGAGACAACCTCTAAAATGCCTTTAAAAAGAGGTTGTATTTAAAGGTCATCGTTTCTTCTGCGGCTCCTTAAAGACGCAATTTTTCCTTGACACGGCCCCACAGAATCGTGTGGTTAAAGGTCCCAGGTTAGTCCTAGATCTACGGGTGGTTCTGTGTGTGAACGTGGTCCCTGATCAGATAAGGAGTCTCAACCCAAACTTCTCCACCTGTG
>NW_005301636.1:0-703 GCF_000412655.1 Myotis brandtii
TACCCGGAGGAGCATTTCACTGAGAAACCCGTGAAGGAGGCCATGACCCGATTCCGCAAGAACCTCGACACCATCGTCAGCGTGATCGCTGAGCGCAACAAGAACAAGAAGCTGCCCTATTACTACTTGTCTCCAGACCGGATTCCCAACAGCGTTGCCATCTGAGCGTCTCACTCCAGGTGGCCGCCCGTTCCCGGTGTTGTTCGGCACCCAGACTCCAGCCTGTTCGGCTGGGGAGGCTCCCGAGGCGGCCAAGGGGCAGGCCTCCTGTCATCTCTCCCAAGCCCACCAGGAGTCCTGGGGATTCTGCCCTCAGGCCCCAGGCTCACTGGCTTCACACCAAAGGCTGCCCAGGGTGGGCCACAGGATAGCTAAGCTTCGGTGCACATTCCTTTTTTATTCTTCAGTCTTGAGTGAAGCCCATAGTCTGATCAAAGAGGCAACACTGCAGGGACCCCTCCTACACAGAGTGAGATGGTGTGGCCTCTGCCCGACACCTCGCTCAGCACTTCTACACCAGCCAGTCAGGATGACTGATAGGGGCTTCCTGTTGGAGACATGGAATGACTAGTTTCTGTTCTATTTATGCTTAGTTCCATTTCTTGCGTGTGATACATGCCCAAGTAAAGAATTGGTTGTCACAAAAACAAAATGCATTTAAAACAGGTTTGCTTCCACATGCTACATTCCAACCAACTCAGAC
>NW_005301637.1:0-703 GCF_000412655.1 Myotis brandtii
GACCCCTGGACCTGCTGGGGTTGGACCCCAGCACTCCTTCACATGGAGCATTCTCCAGGATAAATCATAAAACATAAAAACAGGCCATAAAGCAAACATCAAAAAACTTTAAAGGACAGAAATAATAGAGAACATGTTCTCCAACCAAAGCAGAAGAAAATTAGAAATCAGTAACAGAAAGAAATTTTGGAAACTCACAAATGTGTGGAATTAAACAATACACTCCTAAATAATAAATGGGTCCAAGAATATATTTTATATATATGTTGTTATCCATCCCAGCAGTAACCTCCATGAGAATACAACCTAGAGAATTAGCTATATTGTGGTATAAAAAAATAAGGAAAAGGTTATTGTCAGACTTGAAATAAAAACAGAAATTGTGCACACTTCGAACATTTCTCTCTCTCACTTTATCCGTGAATAAAAATGCCTCCTGAGCTAATACTCTGAAAATAAACCCAAGATAAGAAGAATGAATTTTAAATCTATTAACTAGGTTGGTGGTGACACAAACTTTTTTTCTGGAGGATTTTAATGTTAATAAATGTCTTAGTTCACAGTAAAAAAAAAAAAACAGATTAAAGAGTAACAATTTTCTCATTATTTCATAAATATTCTCTGAAGAATATAAGCTACTAATGAAACTATTACAGTCAAAACAAATTAGTAAAGAAGCTGGAAACCAATATTAAAAAAAAAA
>NW_005301638.1:0-703 GCF_000412655.1 Myotis brandtii
AAAAGTTTGACTATTTAAAGAACTATTTGTAAATATTCTGGAACTCATCATTTTATAACAATGATGAGTTCCAGATATATTTATGAATATTCTGATTATATTCTGTAATGTTATTGAACTTTTGGTAAACGGGTTCTCTAAATTTTGGTTGCATTGTTCAAAATAGGTTGGAAATATTTAATCAAAATTATTTTATAAATGGAGCACTAAATTTTTAGATTCTAAAGTTTTTTTAGCAAGTAGGATTTATTAAAATGAAGTTTCTAAACAGGAACACATTGAGATTAATGCCTACAATAGAAAGGGAGAAACAATGAGGTCTTAAATAATACATTTACATTTTAAATTTAAGAATTGTGCTATGGAATACATTAGCTTAAGGGAAGATTATATTGATGTATTGCTTGTTTTTAATTAGGTAACATATTGAAATGAAATGAAATTAAGATGACACATTTTCTAGCATCTAAATTAGCAAAGAATTTTAAAATATTCCTAAATAGAAACAACTACTTTGATTGAGTAGTGTCCCATAAACATATTTGTTGCTAAACAGTACTCTTATTCAAGAAAAAGACAGTATCTATAAAAATATATGGGCTGAAATAGGTTACCTATTTCAACAAAAAAGTTAAACCAAACTTTGGAATTATCAAATATTTTAGCTATATAGATTATTTTCTCAATTAAAAAATGTATAGTC
>NW_005301639.1:0-703 GCF_000412655.1 Myotis brandtii
ACCTAGTTGATTGTATGCTGTAGAGTAAGTGGTTTGCCATATTCTAGAAAAGACCCTTGCATTTAACAAAGCTTTAGA
The DNA here is from genome assembly GCF_000412655.1 of Myotis brandtii. Classification (NCBI taxonomy): domain Eukaryota; kingdom Metazoa; phylum Chordata; class Mammalia; order Chiroptera; family Vespertilionidae; genus Myotis; species Myotis brandtii. The sequence continues at coordinate 79 of NW_005301639.1, forward strand.
GAGTGTCCAGTTCATGCTAGCCACAGCAGAACAAGACCCAAATGGGGGCAGGGCTCTTGGTGGCTCTCAATTACCTTGCCTGATCTTGCTTGTATATCTTCTTATGGGTTCATTAATTGATGTATCTGGCTTTTGTTCAGGCCTTGAGAGATAGATTATGACAATAGTTAATTAATAAAATATGTATTAAATGCTTTCTCTGTACAAAGCACTAAGCTTAGGTGCAGTCATTTTTTTCCTCTCATAGTTTCACAGAAACAATGAAAACAATCTGAAGGAAAAGAACACTTTGAATGGCCCCAAGCCCTGGCCTAAGGACTGAGGAAGTTGGTTAGTTTAGGACAAAAATCTAAAGATACTTAAATTTGAGAGCTTTGTCCTCAGGAAGGTATATTTACTTGGCTCTTAATTCCCTTTGACAAAGATTATCTTGTCATTTATCTACTTCCTGGTCCAACCAACTGCTGACTAAATAGGTAGCAAACCCAAGAAGTAAAAAGAAAAAAAAAAAATTAAGCCCGGCCAGTGTGTCTTAGTGTTTGAGCATGGACTTATGAACCAGGAGGTCACAATTAGATTCCAGGTCAAGGCACATGCCCTGGTTGTGGGCTTGATCTCCAGTAGG
>NW_005301640.1:0-703 GCF_000412655.1 Myotis brandtii
AAAAACAAAGGGTGACAGTGAACAGGATTGAATAGGCCTGGGGTCTCAGGGCAGACAGTGGCAGCTGGGGACTCCACTCCTGCAAAGTGTTCTGTGGTCTGAGGACCACATCTGGGTTTATCCCTAAAGCCAGAGTGGTGCCCCTTTACTTCCCCAACTCCCTCCACTTTGTTCTTAAAAAGAGACATTAAAAACTGGAGCTTGATAGAGGATTTTCAGAGCAGTAAAACTACTGTGATGATGGATACATGTCATACATTTTCAAACCCATAGATTATGCATTGCCCAAAGGGAACCCTAATTAACCCTAATGTAAAGGCTGATAATGATGTATCAATGTAGGTCTATCCATTTGTAGCAACTGTACCACTCTGATGGGGAATGTTGATAATGGGGAAAGCTATGCACATGTAGGGAAAGGGGTCTATAGGAAATCTCTGCATCTTCCATTCAATTTTGCTGTGAACTTAAAACTGCTCTTTAAAAAAGTCTACTTTTTAAAAGTGCTGCTGAGAGCTCCCTGAGGCTGTGCTTATTTTGAATGGGGTTCTGGGAGCTTCAAGCTGGCTGCAGGAGGACCCAGAGGCAGTCTCTCATAACCAGGAACTAATCAAGCCAACCACTGACCCGGCTGAGTCAAATGTTGCTTAGAGACAAATAAGATGAGACTTCCCATCTTCTTTGCTAGCTACTCCACCTCTTA
>NW_005301641.1:0-703 GCF_000412655.1 Myotis brandtii
ATCCAGAAGTTCAATCCATGAGTTATGTTTAGATATATTAGAGGCTCACACCCCAGTAAAACTGTGTAAGACTCAGTCCAATTCGGAGAACAGCAGTTGAATCTTTTTCCTCAACTACACACCCAACCTGGAACAGGCATCAGAATAACCTAGGTCTGCTATTACTACCTGTCTTCACCTGCTATTCTAGGACTGATTGCGTTCTAGATAGTGAAAGTCCCAAGAATCTGATCACTCTTTACTTCCTATGTCACATGACCACACACAACTGGAAAAACAAATAAAAATAACGAATAGTCATGGTATCCTTAGAACACGAAACAACTGGATGCGTTTAAGTGCATTGTTGTATGATTTTAACTTAACCCACTTTGTCATTGTTAGTTTGATTAGCCTTTTCCTCACCTCTATCCCCCCCTCAAACCAATACCGAGTCAAGGGCACATTAAGTCCAGCGAGAACCTGGTCCAGGGGTTTTCTGGTCCCCAGGATTTCCATCTCCTGACTTGCTCACGAGGCACCATCAACCTCACATATTTTCATTGAATTTGTTATCTGACAAGACCCTCCAGCCCTAATTCCTCGCTCCCCACTCCCACCACCCGGGTTCCAGGGACCCAACTTGTGCTTAATTTTCCGCACCTGCTGGTTGTGTAGTTTCCTTCCAACCAGACATCAGAGGACCCCACAGCTTCATTTCCCC
>NW_005301642.1:0-703 GCF_000412655.1 Myotis brandtii
CTTTTTGTCTTTTATTAGATTAGATATTTGTCAGTCCTTATTTGGGAAAAAGATTAGGGAGATTTTTCTCCTGGATCTGATTTTCAAAGCACATACTAGATTAGAGTTGCTAGAGCAATCGAGGCTAAAGGGTGAGTATAATTTCTAAGGCTATAATTTACGCAGAAGTCCAATTATGTTTACTAGATGGCACCTTTAGTTGGTTTGAAGTAACTCAAGAGGAATCCTGGACTTGTTAGTCAAAAAGTACTAGTAAAAGCTACTAATAGCCCAGATTGCCACTAACACTCCATTGCCATTCATTAGTTGCCTCTCTTTCCACCTGGTTTCCCATTTACACGAGTGGTCAGTAAAAAAGTAGTTTGAAAGTGCTGGCCTTCGTGTCAAAAGGCCTGGATTCGAGTCTCAGCTCTGCCAGTGACCACCAGTATGATCTGGAGCAGATCATTTAATCCCTCAGACTGTTACTGGTATGTGTTGAAAAAGAATATTCCAAGAATATTGTTGAGGATTTAAATGAAAAGATGTGCAAATATCTAGCACATAGTGAGACTGCTCTGTAAATATTTCTTTTAAAAAAACAAAACAGCCCTGGGAACTGCAGAAGATCAAGTTTTATTTTCTTTAAAAAAGTTGAAGAAATCTATAATAAAAAATCAATATTTAAGCCAGAGTAATTTAGGGCAGTGGTTTCAGGGTGTCC
>NW_005301643.1:0-703 GCF_000412655.1 Myotis brandtii
TGGCATCTTTTGTAAGAAGGAGTATGTTAATAAGAATTATTGAACTGAAAGGGTTTCTTTTAAGATAGGTGGAAAGAGCAAATAAGGATGAGGTTAATCATTTATCCGATCACCTAGTTAATGTGTTATGTGCTTTGGGGAAGGCTTTTGTTTTCAAAAGGAAAAAGCACATTATATGGAATGAAATCCAAGATATACTTGATGTAAAGAAGATGCAGAATGGCTTGATTCATTCCCTACAGTTTGTTTTTGGGGGGAGAGGGGGAGGAGCTATGTAACCTTAGTGCCCAGATGGCTCCTGGGACAAATGGCTGATTTCAAATCTGGAGCAGAAATGTACAAGGTGAGCAAGGCAACTGTCAAAATTGCTTGGGTCATACCAATGGTCTCAGGTGCCAAGTTCAAGTCTCCCATAGACCAAAGAGGGTATCATCTGAGTATCGATAAAGATAACTGAAATGTGAGGAACCAAGATGGTGGCATGGGTAAATTCAGTACTCGCATCCTCCCACAACCACAACAAAATTGCAACTAAAATACAGAACCACCATTGCCGGGACTGACCAGAAGACCCTGAGCAACGGATGAACGGATGACACACGTTTCTGTGAAAGAGAGGCTAAAGGGCTGCTTGGCAGGAGGCACCAAAACAGCCCCATTCTCCTGCCTCCTTAGGCCTTTATTGTAACAACAGCTTGAACTA
>NW_005301644.1:0-703 GCF_000412655.1 Myotis brandtii
GGGAGGTGGACATAGGTCAAAATGGACGTTTTTATTTGATCCCCAACAACACATTTGGCTATTTGCCCAACTAGTGGCAATTCAGACTGAGTGCCCAATAGTAAATTTGGCAGAATCTTTTAGAAAAGGTCTGGAGGTATATTTGTAGCACTTACTGTGATTTCATCATGGGATCTTTCCTCCTGATTACCTGACAATCTCTTACTTCAAGGATACCAGGTCTAGTAAAGATATTAGTTCTGGAAATTCAATGAGAATTTACAACTCTCCACTGAAATGACTCATCTAGACTTTTGCTCATCTCATCTGGAGATTTGTTTTTCCAGCTGTGTAAATCAAGTACGGCCTAATGCACATTCTGTATTTATGGTGGCATCACTGGGGTTAATGATGTTACTAATCATAACGTGCTGCTGTCTGAAGTGGTTACCATTGAAAATCGCCTCTAGTATTCATGCCACTCCTCTGGAAAAATGAGGAATTAAGCCAAGAAGAAGGAAACTAGGGGACCTCTGACATAAGAAGGATGCCACCAAGAAGAGACATGAAAGAAATCAACAGGCTGGTGGTGTGTGGAGCTGGCAGTGAAATGCTGTCCGGTGGACCCAGTTAACAGCCAAATAGGAATTGATGGAGGAGAGACTCCAGAAGGGATATGTAAGAATAAGATGAAATTAGTGGTGTACTAGATTTTCAAAAAAAA
>NW_005301645.1:0-703 GCF_000412655.1 Myotis brandtii
GTATATATATATGTGTGTGTGTGTGTATATATATATAAATTTTTTAAACCCACAATTTTCTTTGGAAAATATGTATGGCATTCCTGATATTGTCCTCTAAAATTATGTAAAATGCACTGTGACAGTTCTCTGTCTAGATGAATCATAGCAAATCCTTTTAGAGGTTACCAACTATTTGTAAAGAATACATCCCTTCATTTGTGTTTTAAAAAGACCAACACTGTGTGTTTACTTATCAAGATTCCCTAAACTAAAGAAATTCATAATCTTTTAGTTTTAATTCCATCCTATGGTTAAACTAGGAAAATTACATGAGCTTGGGATTTAATCATCTGAAATACTAAGTCATTCAAATGGAGCAACAAAAGTATAGAATGATTAATCTACTTTGAATAGAAGACAAAAAGATGTTTTTGCTGTCAGAAGCATATCTTTACATAGATAAAATGGTGGAGGTATATAAAAACTCAACTTAAAACTGACTTGCAAGCTAGTCAGGTAAGTAGTTTCTGTCCACTATCACTCAGATGGTTCACAGGAAAATCCAGGGGATCCTTTCTTCTCTCTCAGGCCAACATCAAGTATCGTAGGCTCAATAGGCAAGCAGCTATTTGCAAGCCACATTTTAAAAATCATATTTCAGAATTTAAAAAATGGAAGTTCACAATGAGAAGAATTCTTATGTTGGCTCATTTTCTTATCA
>NW_005301646.1:0-703 GCF_000412655.1 Myotis brandtii
TTTTCATTTATCCAGAAATTTATTCCCAGCATACTGTAACCTTTTCTTATGAACTCTTATGCAATTCACATGAAGTAAATTAAAACCTACACCACAGAATGCCCTGTCACTGCACGATATATACATAGACACGGTGCTTTAGGACCTGAGCTGTCTGTCATCTGCTTCACTCACATCATTAAAGAACTTCGTGAACATGAGCTCGTTGCTTAGCAGTGAAACACCTTTCCTACCTTGACACTGAATAAGTAATTTCCATTTTCTAATTATAATTTTCCCAATTAATTGTTGGAAGCTAATGGCTCACAGACAGAATAACGATAACCATATTTATCCAAGTGTATGATTAGGAGCCCACAGACACACCAGACAGTGTCAACTGTGGGGATGGGAAGAAGGTGGGGTGCAAACTCCTCCCCCGTTGAGACCACTGACTTGGGCAGATGGAATCTATAGAAGAAAGAGAAACCCCAGAAGCATCTGAAGAGCGCTGGGACAGATGGGAGATTTAGGAAGCAAAGTTCCTTTAGCAGGTGGGTGTGCTAGCGGACAAAGCCAGCCATGTTTTGCACCTGCAGGGACATAAGGGGACATAGAATTTTTAAACTTGGAATCTGGGATTAGAGTTTTCAAAACCCAGGAGACAGAGGCCTTCCAGGAAGAGCCTCATCTAGGTCCAAAAGGTGGATGGACACCTCAGCCT
>NW_005301647.1:0-703 GCF_000412655.1 Myotis brandtii
TGAGGTTTGGGGGGCTTATGAGGCCTTTTCTTAGGAAATTCAGGGCTAAGAACAAACGGGAGGACCACAAACCTCGGGGCTTTACAGAGCTGGTTCTTGACCCCAGTGCCAAACACTGGGGCCCAGAGAGGCCCACCCAGGCTACCTGGTGAACACCGTCCCTCTTAGAGCGACCCAGCCCAAGGCACCTTGGTCATGCTTTGGCAGCGTCCCCTCCCCACTTTTTAGGATGCTGAGTGGCTTCTGGGGCAGCCAGGCAGGTCTGGGAACAGCACCCCTCCCTGAAGGCCCCAGAAGGACCTCCCTAGTGGTGTCCTGAGGCTGGGCCAGGCCAGTGCTCAGCCATCCGGCACCTACGCTAACTCCCAGCAGCCCTTGGCCGGCTGAGTTATTATCTGCGTTGACAGCTGGGGAAGCAGAGGGTCAAAGGGGGTAAGCAATCCGTCCAGTGAAAACTCTGTTATTACAAATGACCGCCCTGCTTTGTCTTGCAGAGTCCTGGGCTGGAAGGGGTCCTGGTGGCCTGTGGGCGCCTGAGCCCCTTCTCCAGGGGTGATGGCACACCTGGCCACCTGAGAAGAGTGGGGGGGGGGAGCAGTACCTGGACTCCAGGCATCTGCCTGTGTTTTTTTTAAAATCAATTTTGTCAGAGCTTTTTCTTGGCCGGGTTGCACCTCCCAGGAGTGGACAGGCCTTTATAAAT
>NW_005301648.1:0-703 GCF_000412655.1 Myotis brandtii
GAACTGACAAGAATTTGGGGAGGAAATCTTCAGATTATCCTCCGGACTCCAGTGCCCTGAACTGGATTTGAATTCTGTAGGAGACAGTGGGGTGGGAAACTTGGTGAAGACCTTGGAGTGGGCAACCTCAGCACCACAGACCAGGTAAGGGCCAGAGGGCACTTCCAGTGGGCGTCTTGTCTTCACAGGCCACACTGAGCCGTGTCCCCAGCTCACCTCCCTGGGCCTAGGTTACACAGCACATTCATCAGCTCAGGAAGGTGACTGGCTGGCATGGATTCTTAGGGTAAAAATACTGGATAAAGCCTGGGCCTGGGTCTGAGCTAGAGCCACCGCATAGCCTAGTTTCCTTTTGTTCCCCCTCAACCCCTATAACCCCCACTCACAACAGAGCTGTCTGGTTGACTGGTTTGCTCAGTCTCCATATCAGACACCTGTCCCTGTGGGCTTCCTCATCTCACCCGACAGGGTGTTTTTCCCAGTGCTTTCCCCAGACCAATTTAGACTCTGTGATCAGGTCTCCTAGGAGATGTTTCAGAGTTGGGGGAAATTTTGTATTTTCATTTTATTTTTTACTTATTTTTTTTACTTATTCAGATATATGTGCTTATCATGGCTCCAAGTGGCCAAGTGATCTGGCCTGCCCTTCAGTTACCTGACCCTGCAGGTCTGTCTCATGTTATAAGGACCTCTGGTCAGAGGC
>NW_005301649.1:0-703 GCF_000412655.1 Myotis brandtii
TTTAAAAATGTGAATATTCTGGTTGGGGAGTTAGAAAATATAAATAGAAATTATCATGTGACTTTCAAATGTTGAAAAAGTCTAGTTCAGGTTTTGGCATGTTGAAGATACTTAGTAAATATTTAACAAATGTATGTGACATATTGATTTAAAACTGATCTAACTGATTAATATGCTTGGTTACTATATTGCAGGAAGGGTAATACCAAATATAGTGAAAGTAGTTATAATTAGCCATAACTACAGCTCAGAGAAGCTGACTGATATGCATACTGTTTATTTGCTTATGAGCCACAGAACCATACTTTGAACCCTTATCTGCTGAACTGCAGAGTCTATCCATTCACTTTCACAAAGCCATGTTGAATTACAAGGCCGAATGTGATAATTACTCGAGTGGATCAGAGGACTTAAAGATCACTTCCAGCTGGGATGACCACAGAAGACATCATTATGAAGGAGTGGCATTTGAGCAAGCCTTTGAAGAATGGGCACAGGAACAAAGCAAATACTACAGACAGGGGTGAGCAATGGTGAAACCTTATGACTCTAGAAAACAAGTTGCCAGGAAGACAAAGGCCATTCCTTTCAGGGAAATGGATGCTGCAAATAACACCACTACTTAAAGAATTGCCAAACAGGCTCTTCACTTATTAGAAATGGAATCCACAAATGGATTTATATTTCAGGTTTAAAATGAAAG
>NW_005301650.1:0-703 GCF_000412655.1 Myotis brandtii
AATTAAAATTTAATTTGATAAATGCAACAAGTTAGGTTTAAGTTGCCTATAAGCCTGATAATATTATCATTGACAAAAAATGTCAATTTTACTGCCTCTTCTAGCAGAATTATGGTCGATTGCACAATAATTGCTAAATATTTGATCATTTTAACCCTTGAGTCACAAATATTTGATAAACCTTGTCTGCTTTGGCTGTCATCTTAGTTTTCACTTCTATTTTCTCTGTTGGTCATTATCTTGTGTATTATTAAACAATCACATTATTTCCTGAGTAAAAAAGGTTACTGGGAATTGAATTATAGAAAAACTTTCTCCAATACAGCTCCCTCTAGCCCCAACTTGTATTGTGAATCATGAGTTGATCATAAATTCAGTTTTACCTGTGTACCACTTTTTATCTGGTATTCTCTCAGATCTATTGCAGGCATATACTAGTCTTTTGGATAATATAATATACCATCTCCACCCTATAGGCGTTCAGGTAACAGATAAAATGTAAACATTTATGAGTTAATCTTTTTTAAAGCATACCAAGTACTATCTATACTAATAAAAGAGTAGTATGCTGTTACACCAGACATCTTCCGAACTATCGGGAAGTCCTTCCTGACAAAGCCAGCCAGGCGAAGCCACCCACCAGTGGCCCCGGGCTCCAGAGCCTGGGGCTGGCTGCAGCCTGGGAGATGGAGAAGCCGCCTGC
>NW_005301651.1:0-703 GCF_000412655.1 Myotis brandtii
ATGATGCTCTAACCAACTGAGCTACTTGGCCAAGGCTCTAATTTCTGTATTTCTGACATTTTCTCTTTAGAATCTGATGTTTGCATAATAATCTCCAGTTTTGCTTAATTATCTGAATTCATCTCAGCTCTCTATTAAATAATTCTTCTAAGCTAATTAGGATAGCAGTCTACTTACACATTGGAAATCAAATACATGTATTTCTAAAAACCTTTGCAAAATGGCTTAAGGAATAAAATATACAAATATACAAGGTCAAAAGATAGGAGCAGAAATAACACCAGCAAGCGAAGTCAATGAAAAGCACTTGGGCAAATGGTCACTGAGAAAGAAGCGTTTGAGCCTGAAATGCCTGCAGGAAGGAAAGCTAATGAGAAGCGAGTCAATTCATGCCACAGAATCCTGAATATATTAAGAACTGAAGGAGCAAGTTGAAATCATGGTCAGTGAAAGGTTCACACAGACATACTCTTAGTGCTCCAAGCCACGTACCAGAGAACAGACCCTCCTGATGGGAGGGTGACTCTCCAAGAAACCTGCACCGGACCGCAGTTGGGTTTGGGCACTTCAGATACAGCTCAAGGGAGCGCCTGATGCTATTCCCTGCCCTGCGCAAGCCTAGACAGCAGAGGTGAGGATTCCCATCCTGGTAAGAGGTAAAACTGCAGATCCTGATGCTTAGAGTCCCCCAACTAAAGGCCAC
>NW_005301652.1:0-703 GCF_000412655.1 Myotis brandtii
AACAACTGTAATCCTAGTTTTGCCCCACCCTGTCTATATTATATATACATCATTCAGGGAGAATAAAAGATCACAGGTCATGGGCCCATTATGTCTCCATTTAATTCATTATTTTGGCCCCTGAACAACCAAGATGATTCCTGAAAGATGAAAGTTGGTTACTGCAGACTCAACCAAGTAGTAGCTCTAACTGCAGTTGCTATTCTAGAAGAAGTCTCTTTGTTACAGCAGATCAATACAGCTTGAGGTACATGGTATGCAGTCATTAATATATATAAAATCTCTATCAGAAAAGAGAATCAGAAGCAATCAGGATTCACTTGGGATAAACATTTATGATCTTGCCCCATTATGAGGTTAATTCTCAAACCCAGTGTCATGATATTGTCTGGAGGGTCTTAGGCAGTTCAAACATAATATCACATTGGTTCATTGTATTGATGACATCATAGTAATTGGATTAGATGAGCAAAAAGTGGCAAGATAATGTGTAGGAAGTCTCAGTAAAATACATGCTTCAGAGGCTAAGAGATAGAGACTATAAAGGTTTAAGGACCTGCCTCATTTTTTAAAAATTATGCCTGAAACTTTTATTTTTTATTTTTTGGTTAATCCTCACATGAGGATGTTTTTACTATTGATTTTTAGAAAGAATGGAAAGGAGATGGAGAGATAGAGAGAAACATCGATGTGAGAGAGACAC
>NW_005301653.1:0-703 GCF_000412655.1 Myotis brandtii
TGAGACCAGGTCTTCCCTCAGCACCGCTGACATCTGGGCCAGGTCAGCGGTGGAGGAACCGTCCTGGGCACAGTGGGGTGTTGAGCAGCCCCCACCCACTCAATGCCAGGAACACCCCCAGTGTGACAACTACAGATATCCCCAGAGGAGGCCCAGTGTCCCCTGGGGGCAGGGCCACTCCCAGGTTGACACCCTCCCCATTCTGTGAGATAGGTTCTCTTTTCTGATTCTGCCATAAGGAGGTGGGGCACAGAGACATGATACAGGTTGTCTCAGCTTGCCCAGCCCAGCTACACACTGGCAAAGTGACTTCCTCACGCTGTCCACCCCCAGGTCCTCTCCACCCGGATCCTGGCCATGAAGGCTTCGCTCTGCAAGCTGTCGCCCTGCACCGTGACCCTCGTGTGCGACTACCACGCCAAGCTCTTTCTCATCGCCATCAGCTCCACTCTCAAGTCCTTGCTGCGCCCACACATCCTCAACACCCCCGACAAAAGTCCCGGCGACCGGCTGACCGAGATCTGCGCCAAGATCACAGACGTTGGTGGGTCCTGCCCCCACCCAGCAGGCCACCCTGAGAGCTGCTGCACATGCACAGTTGTGCACGGGAATGTGCTAAATCCCACCCGCACACTGTCCGCTGGGAGCTGACTGTGCCAAGCATGGGGGTGGTAACTGAAGGAAGGGGAGGCCTTGGCCCTCG
>NW_005301654.1:0-703 GCF_000412655.1 Myotis brandtii
CCATGGGCCACTCCCAGCCAAGTCAGAAGGTGCCTTCTTTAATCAGAACAAAACAATCACGGCTCACAGAGCCTGAAGAGTATTTCTTACAATCATAGCTGGTCCCCAACATTCTACTTCTGCCCCTATCACACCCCTTCCCTCACTGTCACCCTGTTGCCTGTTAGAACGAGCTCTCCTCTGGCACATCCTCTGAGGACCCTCAGCTTCTCCCTTCAGTGAGGGCCAGGGAAGCCGGTGGAATGCTGCTTCCCAGGATGCCAGCTCAATGTGGCCATTCTCCGCCCCCCCCAACCCCCCGTGATTAATCCATTTACTGGGAGCCCTGGGACAGAATATGATCCTCTCAAACCACAGGGAGACCCCCTGCTCCGCTGGGAGTTGCCCCGGGCAACAGTGATGGAAGCTGGAGCTTTGCCCCAGCACAGCTCACCCCGGGGATTGACAGGGTTAAAGAACAGGTTACAAGGCAGAGGGCACCGTCAGGGCAGAGTGGGAGGTGATGTGGGCAAAGACGAGAGCAAATACATGGTAACGTGTTCGAGCTGGAGAGCTGGCTGTGCTTGGATGGGAAAGAGGGGCCGCGGAAGAAGCAGTCCCTTCCCGGAGAGCCCGCGCTCTCCCCTCCTCTGTCCAAGCCTTTCTGGCCGGAGGCTGCTCTTGTAGCGACAGGCAGGCCACTGAGCAGTCCTCCCTGAGGCAC
>NW_005301655.1:0-704 GCF_000412655.1 Myotis brandtii
TCCTGATTCATAGGTCTACGCTCAACCACTGAGCCATGCTGGCAGGGCCTTTTGCTTTGACAGTTTAGGTTCAGTGCCCTTCAGATGCCTGCTTTGGTCAATTCCTTGTTGATACTGCCACCTAATGGGCAAATCAGTCACTTCAGCCCTGCCTTGGAATTTTAGTCGTTTTCTCTACATGGAAAAGACAGCCACCTAAGAAACAGTCAAGGGAGACCAGGTGTTTTTGGCAGGAGGAATGAGGAGCTGATGGAGAGAAGTGAGTTTTCAGAGACCTGGATAGAGGAACTCCTGCTACTTACTGTGTTAGAGAGGCCCACGTGAAAGCAGTTCCTCATCAGTTACTAAGGGATTTCAACCAGATGCCTAAGGCCCCATCCAGCACTGAGAGCCTGTTTCAGGGATGTTAAGTAGCCTGACGTTCATACAGAACTTCATTGGCCCAAATCTGTGCTAGATTGCTCGGTGATCCTGTCACTGGGGACCCTTAGAGCTTAGGAGAAAAAGCAAAAGTACATGCCTGGGGAAAGGGTGGCATGGCGTGCTCAAGAGGGAGCAAACAGCGGGTCCTTGGTCTTAACGGTTTTTAGTCTGTTGTCTAAAGGCGGGAGTTTTAGCCTGGCTGGTGTGACTCAGTGGTTGAGCATCAGCCCATGAACCAGCAGGTAGTCACGGTTCAATTCCTGGTCAGGGCACATGCCTGG
>NW_005301656.1:0-704 GCF_000412655.1 Myotis brandtii
GGTCGATGCTCAACCACTGAGCCATGCCTGCCAGGCTTGCCTCCCATCACTTTCATAGTGGATGTCTGTTCACAGAAGCCAGGAGATGAAGATGAATTCGGAAAGCTGGGACTGATACATGAAGCCCATGCCCTGCCTGCACTGAGTGGTGAGCGTCCTTGTCCGCCGGCTCTAGTTCCTAATGCTTAGGGGACCGTCCACAGCAACGGTGGTCCTTACCTCCTGAACACGCGCACTCCTGGCAGTAACACGGCGTCTGTGTGGCCAGAAGAGGCACTTTATTTCCTTGAGCACATTTGTAAAATGTGTGGGGAGCCGACTAAAATTAATGAACTTTTCTTGCCAAAAAGAACTAGGCTCCAAATTCGGTCATGGACTGCCAAACAGTCAGTGTGAACAAAGTCAGTTTGTGAAGAAAATAAGAACATTCAGAGGAAGCAGACGCTGAATACAGGCCGTCCCTGACTTATTTGTGCTGAGTTAAAGATATCCCTCATCTGAGAAAAATAAGTCCATTTCTCTGCCATCTGCCTCCACCAACTTCCTCTCCCCTCCACAAAGCCCCCTGGTCCCTCAGCCCTTCCATCCCCTGGCCGGCACCTCTCCTCGTCTGGCCCAGCCCAGGGTCAATGGGGTGACAATGAACCCTTAAACCTGCCCGGACCCTACCTCCTCCAGCCCTAAGTACCTGAATCTGGGTTTTC
>NW_005301657.1:0-704 GCF_000412655.1 Myotis brandtii
GACTGGGAGTGATCAGTGCAGGACTCGGCCAGTATCACTCCAGGATCTTGGCCCCAGCTTGCTTTAGAAATCCCAGGTGATTAGAACCTCAAGAGAATATTTTCATCTCTCCCTATAAATCAGTGAAAAATGTTTACCTGCCAGTACTGTTTCCTTTATAATATTAAGTATACAAGAGGCAATAGCCTCAAACAGCCTTCAGGCAAGCTGAAATATTTACCAAGCCCTAACTCTTGCTCCAATCTTGAATATAATATTCCTAGGAGGCACACAGATAGCCAAGTGCAGAAAAGCACACTTATTTCTCATCCACCAAGCAAAACTGATGTCGCTGCTCAAATAGAAGGATCTATGTCTCAAAAGCTTTATGCTAGTAGTGAACTAAGGCATGTTTATGTTAAATAATATTTACAAGTATATTTATTAATTAAAGTATTTGGATGAGAGTTATTTTCCCTATGTATTTCTCTAAATGTGTGCTTCCATAAGCATTTTTAATTATAACAAAGGATGAAAGAAGAGAGGTGGGGAGAGGGAAGATAGGGAGGGGGAATGAAGCCTACCAGGAAGTTGTTCTTAAATCTGGACAGACATGTGGTAAGACCACAATAATATAAAATCTCCACCCTCATCTTTGGGTCGGCAGAGGAACGATGAGCAGTGATTTGCTTCAAACTATCACCAAGACATTTTCTTGGGGCTCA
>NW_005301658.1:0-704 GCF_000412655.1 Myotis brandtii
GTAGATCTAGGATGCCGGAGGGTTAGGGGGCAGGACCCAGGGCCTCCGTCTTCCTCCTAGCTCTATCTCGGGCACACCCTCCATCTCTGCCTCTTCCTCCAGCCCAGTCCCATTCCCCCCCTCTCTTTGACACTCCCATATTCCTTTCTCCCCGAGGGCCCCTGGCCCACCCATCTCTTGTCCCCACACTTTTCTCCTCTACTTCCCAGCTCTGGTAGGGGTCCCCTCAGACCTGAGATCCCACCCCAAGCCGCACCACCGCTCCTCGATTGCTCTTCCCCCACATTTCCCGGCAACCTCCAAGGTCCCCCTCCCCTGAGCCTCTGATTTAGACCTTTCTCCTTCCCTAGGGGCCTCTCCACCCGTCCTTCTCCCGTGTCCCCTCATTTTTCTGGTCGCCCTTGACTCCCATCCCAGAACCGGACCCCAGTCCCCACCCCGCCTCTTTCCCAGGGCTCCCCTTGGCTTTCCTGACCGCCGCCTCCTGAACCCGTTCCTTTCCCGGGATCTCGCCCTTCCCGGTCCCAAGCCACTCGCTGGAATCCTTGGTCCTGCCCTTTCTCAGGGCACCGTCCCCATCCTCCCAGACCTGGCGCCTCTCTCCGGCTTTCCTACTCTGGCCTCGCCCCAAGTCACTTTCCTAATCCCTAGACCTTGTCCCACCCAGCCCCGCTCCCCGGCACGTCTGAGCCCTCCCCCTGCCT
>NW_005301659.1:0-704 GCF_000412655.1 Myotis brandtii
AAAAAAAAAAGAGTAGGGAGATAAAGGAACAGAGAAAGGTTTTCAAATGTATACCATCCCTTTTTAATGGTGTTTTAAATATTTGTCTCATAGTAGGCCTATAAGGGGCACGTGACCCACACATGCCTAGGGCCCCTTTGCTAGAGATGAATTAGGCAAGGTCCATTTTCTTAAGCAGCCATGAGCCAGAGTTGCAAAGATGGGGTTTCTCATTTCTGGTGAAGGGGAAGTCGGGGGAGATGAAAGAGAGAGTACCCTTTACCTCACAGTTTCCCTTGCCCTCCTCTGTGCAAGCCGAATGCGTCTCTCCGTAAAGGTACTTGGAGAAACTTGCTAACATTTTCCCTTCGGCTTGAAATGGACTTACCCTGGCTCACAGGAAGCGTGGATGCTTGTGATGTAGATTGCTATACCAGATGGTAATCTTAGCGCTCGCTATTTATGTAGATCAGCCTGCGTGTGAGTCATCCACTGGGGCTGACCTCAGCCACTCTGAACCTTGGTACCACACCACTGTGGTTAATAAATAATAATAATCATGATAATAATAACGGGGCTGGTCATGCATCGTTTTGATGCGCACTCCATGAGGTCATTACCTGTACAAGACATTGAATATGGAATTGATCTCTGTTGCTAAATAGCACTTTATTAACAACTGGTTATCCGGTTAGAGTTCTGTTCCTCCCCACAAGGGCAAGTAG
>NW_005301660.1:0-704 GCF_000412655.1 Myotis brandtii
AGTAGGCACTCAGTAAATACTTGTTGGATGAATGAATGAGTGAATCAAACCATTTTATTGAAGAGTACTTTGAGATTTCCAGGTGAGCTCTTCAAACCACATATCCATACAAATCTAGACTTTTCTCAAACCTGAGCAAGCAAAGAAAACACAGAAATAAATCGCATGCTGAGACTTAAATGATTACAACTTGGCTTTTTTGTGTGTTTTGCATTCGGAAAACAACCTCAGGGCTGCCATCAAGGTGACAATAAATACATGTTATGTTTAAACTTACCAAACACGTTTAATATTTTATCCCTTGTGGCTTAGGAATCTAAACTGCTTTGGTAGCTTTCAACTTGATTTGGAGCTTTATCTTCTTCAGTAATTAGGGAGCACTTTTTAAAAAATGCTCACACACCCTAGAGGTGCACGCCACTTTCATATTAGACTTCCGCATGGAATTTTGTTTGCTATGAGGCTTCCGCTGCTTGATGAGCTTGGGAATCCCTGGGCTCGGTGAGCATCGCAGATCTCTCCAGGACGGGGACCCATGCCTGCCCAAGGTCGCTCTCCTGGTTGTGCCACTGCATCTTTGGGGGGAGGCTTGCCAGCACCATCATCTCATCCCTGTTGCTAGAGAAGGATGTCCTGAGCCCTGGTGCTGGGTTGGGGGCAGGGAGGAAAAGGACATCAAGTTTGGAAGCTGAAAGAGTCCAAAT
>NW_005301661.1:0-704 GCF_000412655.1 Myotis brandtii
TTTTCCTTTTTTAACAGATGGTAATTCCTATCTTGAAATATGTGCGAGGGGAACATCTTTCTCCAGACCATTGGCTTGACCTTTTTCGTCTACTTGGCCTTCCGAGGGGGACTAGTCTAGAGAAATTACTGTTTGGTGATCTTCTCAGATTAGCTGATACAATTGTTGCCAAAGCTTCAGACCTTAAAGTAAGAATCACTTTCATAAATATTTTACATGTCCGACCTTTGTTAGCATGTGATTTTGCTTTATATTTGGTTATTTAATAAAAAAGCAAGTTAAATTTTTTTCTTCCCTTTAAGTAGTGACAATGTTCCATTATTCCATCATTCTTTCAGTAGCAATACATCTGAATATATCTAGCACTGTATATAGAGTATAGAAACAATAATATAAACCTCTTATTTGAGAGAGAGAAAATATATGAAATAAAAAATGTCTTACTTTAGAAAGGGAGTCAGCTTTAATAAAAAAATGAATAAATACAAATTATTTTACATGTAATACATTTAAAATCATGGGATATATTATAAACAGAAGGTAAGGGATACAAAAATTAATGTAGTTAAACCTACAGCCAATTCGCCACTCAGATTTAGAAAAGGTTTCAGGTAAAAGTAAAACTTGTCACAATTCTATCATAAGTGGCAGACTTTCAATGTTTTGTTCTGCCCATTCAATCTATACATATAAAAGCCTAAGTG
>NW_005301662.1:0-704 GCF_000412655.1 Myotis brandtii
GTCCACGACTGTATTATAGTAAACGTCTTTCCCAAGTTCCCTACTGCAGGGCATGGCGACATGACCCATAATCACTTGTCTGACATTTTGGAGGAGCTAGTGATATAAAGAATCGGGACACTGTATAAGTATTTGACGGAGCAGTAGTGCAACAGTCAGTTTCAAAGGCAGCAGTGAGAGCAGTGCTGAGGACAACCCCAGAACACTCAACAGTAATGCTACAGTCCCCTCCACTCTAGTTCCCTGTCATGATCTTGACTTTAATTCAGAGCCGTATGCTAGTAAACTGAGTCCAGTTCTCCAGCTCTCCGAGCGAGTCAGAGATTTCTTATATCCGCTCCAAATCCTTTCTGCTTAAGCCAGTCAGCCAGCCAGATTCTGGGGTTTATAACTAAGAGCACTCAGCAGTGCACTGTGTTTTGTTTCATTTTCATGGCAATCATCTGAGATCAGTACTATCATTAATTCCATTTTACAGATAAGGCCATGAGGCTTAGAGAGGTCACCTTGCCTCATGTCCAAAAGCTCATTAAGTGGTCATTATTCATGAAGTAATAAAAACCAAAACTAATGGTACTCATAATCTAATGATCTCTATGATTTCCCCCAATGGCTTCCTAACTTTATCCTATATAATAAAGAGAAAATATACAAATTGACCGTCACTCCATCACAAAGATGGCGGCGCCCACAGCAGAGGCAGG
>NW_005301663.1:0-704 GCF_000412655.1 Myotis brandtii
CGTGGGGCAGACCCTGTCAGGTGAAGGGCGGACGCAGGGGCGGGGCTACATGGAGCACTGCCGCTCAGGGGTGCTGGAGTGTGGGCGGAGCAGGCACCAGGTAGCTTCTGGGCCAGGGTGGAGCACTTGCTTGGCATCGATGGTGGTCTCCATCGGTGGGCCCAAGTGAGAGAAGAGCTTTCTGTGTCTATCCCAGAGCTAGATCTGTGGCTCCGTGGTCATGGAAGGTGGACACTGAAGCACTTGGTAAGGAAGGGGGAGGAATGCAGTGTGAGTGGTGGAGGGAGGAAGTGCACCTGCAGATGTTTGAGGCACAAATGAAAGATGCCCTGGGGGTCTGAATGGACATAAATATGGAAGCTACATTCAACTCAGGTTGCAGAATATTCTCGCAACCTATTTCTGAGAATTTGTAGCTTAGCTCAGAAGATGGATCAAAACTAACAAAGTGAGAAAACCAGCCTAAATGTAAACATCTGCAAAAATTGGACCACACAGGTTCAGGTAGGGAGGTGGGCTTAGCAGCTTGTATTTAATAACATAAAAACACGACAACAAAAACACCTGAGGTTTTCCTTTGTTTTGAACCCACAGCATCATGGGGGTTGCCCCAAGGCCAGGTGGTATTAGGATGCGTTAGGAAAAGTGTCCGAGCACTCGCTGGCATGCATTGGCCTGTGGACCGAAGGGTCCCAGGTTCGATT
>NW_005301664.1:0-704 GCF_000412655.1 Myotis brandtii
TTTCTGGAATTTTCTGTTTAATATTTTTTGGCCCTTGGTTGACTGCAGGTAACTGAAACCACAGAAAATGAAACCTGGAATACTGTACAACATTGGATATTGAACAACTGAAAATAGTTTTTAATAGAATAATTAAGTAAAGGATTTATTACATTCTTATCCAATTTAGTGCTAGTAATGAAAAATAATGCAGGGCTATTGCAGGGGTATAAGAGATAAAGATGAAATATCTAAGCAAGAGTATCATGAGAGGAGTGTTCTAAGGAACTTACATCTTTCCACTGTAAATAATGTAATTTATAATTCTGTTATGATATACCTAGGGTGAGGGCAAACAGTGTTTTGTGCAATATTTACTTCTTCCTCTTCTTTTACTTCCTCTTGACGTGAAGATTTTAAAACATAGAATTCGATGACGATGAATCAGATTTGCCCTTTCTTTTTTTGTAATTACTAGATGCCAATGCTCCCCTTTAATATCTAGATCTTCACAGAAACTCTGACGGCTGTTCTTACCTAGCTTACTCTTTATTTGCAAGGCTAATGGAGGACAAAGAGAAGAATTAACCTTGTTTCAATGATAAAGATATACTTTTATTGTTCCTAAGAAATGAATGATCCAAGAAAATCTTTTTTCTTAATCTTATATACTTCATTTGGATAATGCTCAATTAGGTTATTAGGTTAAATTTGCTAATATGTTA
>NW_005301665.1:0-704 GCF_000412655.1 Myotis brandtii
TTTCTCTCTCACATTGATGTTTCTCTCTCTCATTTTCTATCTCTTTCTCTTTTCGTCTCTCTCTAAAAATCAATAAATATATCCTCAGGTAAGGGTTTAAAAAATAAAAATAAAGTACAGAAAGCTTATCCATTTTCCATTTGGACTTACTTCTTTTAGCCCATGTGGCTAAAAACATGATACAATCTCTACATGTTCTAGGCATCACATTTTCTATGTTAAATTATTAAATAGATAACCAGCAATGAAGAAGTAAGGAAATGGATTCATGTTTCCTCTCTTAAACCAGAAACAAAAGCTACTTTGGACTTCAATGCACCGGTTGTCCTTGAAACCTAAAGGGAGTGTCAAAAAGTTCTGCATCAATAAGCGGACCCTCATTAGAAGCTATTTTGGATAACAGGAAATGGTTTTCTTTACCCAACATATAAAAGCTCACATTAACATGTAGCTGGTTACAAGCAACTCTGCCAAGAAGAAACGCAGACAGCACTTCCGTCCTGCGGTCTGCATTCAAGGCTGGTTCAACATTACCTTATAAAATTCTATTTTTGAAGCATCAATAACTGAGCCAATTAAAACCAATTATAGGTTAAAACTACACATAGCTCTTTTTATCGTTCGGAACATAAGACATAAGAACCATTTTACTTTTCTAAATGCAGATGTTTAAAGAAAATTTTGTGATTGCAATTAAGGCTTGG
>NW_005301666.1:0-704 GCF_000412655.1 Myotis brandtii
AAAAAATGCATACAAGGCTGCAGTTGTCAAAGTCGCCATGATAGGTAATATGAACTCAATTCCTCTGGGACCATTGGGAAATCATGCCTGCCACCCAGAATTGTTCATCAGTAGGCTGTAACTACACTCGTTTCTGAGGTTCATTTGTCCATGGACCAAGTAAGCTCCCACATGGTATGAGAAGTCTCTGAGTGAGAAGGTAGAAAGACCCACAACTATAATAATGCTAGAAACAGGATTCCATAAACTGGAAATGAATCTGAGTTCAAAGGACATTGTCAACAGTAGCAAGAGCTGAAATCAAGGGATGGGACCAGGGTATGTGGTGTAGGGCACCAAAGGCATCTGTCTGCACCCTTGTGTTTAACTATGTATTCTATGTATATTCATAGACTCATATACCTTTTCTCTGAATTTGGAAACTGTTTTATTGCTTTCATAGGTACAAAATGGTACATGTGCCAGAAATCTTCCCTGAGATCATTAGGATAATAAATTGAGATGCTATTTTTTAAGATTAGTATTTATTCATTGCCATAATTAAGAGAGCAGATCATACATTGTAATGTTATAGAAATAGCTGAGCACCAATCTCTTCACAGACTTATTCCTATAATCCAAATACCAACTTCTTTTTTATCATATTTATTAATAAAATTGGTATAACATCCTATGTAATAAAAGGGGAATATGCAAATCGACCA
>NW_005301667.1:0-704 GCF_000412655.1 Myotis brandtii
GTCTCTGCTGTGTCCCCCTTTGACAGACAGGAATGTGTTTCTGAGTATTATTTTTTCTGCCTTTCTCTTTACTACTCTTCTCAATACCATTTGCTCTTTTCTAATAATTATTGTGAGGCCAACCAATTGCTTGAGTTAAAGGGTTAGGAATATTAGACTATTATCTGGGAGAAACTTCAATAACAAAATGTAGGGTCTGAGAAGCATGATAAAGAAAATGAATCTTTACTAATTATCACTTCAGTCCCAGGATAGCCTGCTAAGCATTAAAATATTACTCAAAATTAATCAAAAGGCAATCAAACACTGCAGTTAGTATTTAAAAACTTCATTATAATTTTTTAAAATTTAAGTTTCCAACAATTTAAAATTTCAATCATTTTAAATACCCTAAAGATAAGTCAGCCTGAAGCCAGCAATTCACGGAAAGCCTGAAAAAAATCCTTCATATTTCTAAATTATGATATATTTTAGTACTTCTTATTTGAAGCAGGAAAAATTATCACCATGATAGATTATTTGCCTAAAGTCACTTGTATCTTTTCATTGGAGCTTTTGAGCTTTTAAATCAAAAGAATGAACAGAAACTATGGATTGAAAATATGCTAGTATTTTATGAGAACACTAGCAGGAAAAGATCAGCAGTTGATATGAGATTTCATGAAGCCTCCATTCAAAAAAGTTTCTTAATCAGATCAAAAACT
>NW_005301668.1:0-704 GCF_000412655.1 Myotis brandtii
CTGGCAATGAAAAGGAGAAATGTATTACACTTCTCTGGGACAGATAAGGATATCGATAATCATGAGCTAGAATAAAAACCAGGGAGTGTGGGACGTTTGGTTTTGAACCTAATTACCTAAGCACTGTGCGAAGGAGACCATCCCCTTAACTTGGTCACAGCCCTATCTATTCAACAAGGATTTCATTGAGCACCTCCTATGGACCCGACATCCCGAGGGGAACGAGCCAACATCATAGATTTTACGTTGACAGGAATCATGTTTATCTCTTTCCTTTTGCTTTTTATTACAAAAGTCACAGGCAAGGACACCTTTTTTTCTTAAAGGCGCAGAAAAGGATCTTGTAAGGATGGACCAGCTGCAGCAACATCTTTGAATACTAAGGGCATCTGCCTCCACGGAAGATGCTGAGGGGTTTGCGCCACTATTATTTATAGAGTAACCTCGGAGGATGGGAACCCGACAAGGCAGCCAGGGGTGATACAGATCTAAATATACAGCAGTTCTATTCTAAACTTTTCCTTTCAGGAGGTGCTAAATAGGAACATGTGTATGCTTACATTCTAGGCCTCGGTTATGTAACCTGCAGTACTGCCCTTAATTTTTCTTCCCGGTCTCCCCTAAAAACCACTCCAGTCAGCCATCTGGAGGGGCCTTGACTTTGGGGCTGTGGGAAGCTGTGATTTTGAAGATGGCATCCAACC
>NW_005301669.1:0-704 GCF_000412655.1 Myotis brandtii
AGCACTTCTCCAGGACAGACTAAACTGAAACAGAGGGTTTTGATACAGTAGCAATCCTTTCATATACTCTTACTAAATATAAAACTCCAAAAATACATAAATATCCCTTGTACCATGCATTATGCACCAGTTTGGGGCTGACTGATGAGGTCATGCTTACCAGTTTTAACAGTTAAACATTGCACCTCAAAAGTCCTGCCATCTATAACACAGTGAAAGGACAAAATGGGGAGGGCTCTAGAGATAGGAAACTACCTCTAAAGTAAAAAAGTTTGTGATGAACTGTCTCCAAATTAGAAGAGAGGAGGATATGGGTTAGGGGAGGTAGGCAGGGTAAAATAATTTTAAAATAATACTGCTTAGGAGTGTATGTTTAAAGATAGCTACTATACCTTATCTATCCTTTATCCTAATCTTGAATAACTGCCATATTCATGCAAAATAAAATTTCTATTTTATAGGAAGAGGAGCAGTCTGTTAGAAAAAGCATATTCTTAATCAGGAAGTGATGTGAAGACCTCTCTCAGAAGTGCTGTTTTACTTGGTCAGTCTTTTGGCTACATCATTATATGCTATTTCAACCTCCTTATCACTGGGGCAGGTATTGGTGAACTCGTCCCTACTATAAGCATTAGTTAAGTATCTCCAGATGCCAGTCATTCTTTTTGGAATATCAAAGTTGCGATATTTTTTGGCCACCACCT
>NW_005301670.1:0-704 GCF_000412655.1 Myotis brandtii
AGGCTAACCCTCTATCCACTGAGCCAAACCAGCTAGGGCATACCAACTGTGCTTTTAAAAACAATGTTGGGAACATCTGTAAAATTAAAATAATTATACATCTCTAAAGATCCTTGGCCTTCTAAAGGTAATATTTGTACCCTGCCCATCACTCCCCAGGTTCTTGTCTCAGGATTACATGGGAATTTAAGAAATTTATAAAATGGCAAGATATCCTAAGTATTTACATAGATGTAATGCAACTTCCTGAGAAGGGGGAATTTGCATATCTTGTGAAATAGGACTGAAACAAAAAAATGTATCTAATGGAAAGATTGTTTGTTTTACCAAATTCCCTCAGCTCCAAGATCTAAAAACACACTCAAACACATTCACATAAAAATGATTCGTGTATTGTAAAATTTTGGACATCTCATGGAAATGCAATATGAGTGCTGCTGTACATCTGGGCCTCAAGGAAATCAGACCCAAAAAGGTTGGAGCCAGAGTTATTTCTGTAACTCTGAGAAGTGCATGGTCTCTCTTATCTCTCCTTCCCACTGTAAGCCTTCAATTTTCTGCTCATCTCTTTCCCAGTAAATCCCTTCTACTTACTTGTACTTCTTGTTTTCTCTCATCTTTAGCTTCCTTGTGAATTTGGAATGCCTTTACAACTCAAGTCCAAACTCTACATTTCCATTCTGTTTGAATGCTTAACAAATGCC
>NW_005301671.1:0-704 GCF_000412655.1 Myotis brandtii
GTGTGTGTGTGTGTGTGTGTGTCTGTGTGTGTGATATGTGTGTGTGTCTGTGTGTGTGTTTTCCAATTAAATAAAATAATTAAATTGATTTCCCACTTAGGGATAGAGGAACATTCAATTGTTTTTCTTTTTTGCCCTCATAAATTATACTATGACAAACATCCTTGTGCTTTAGACTATTCCCCATATTTCCCATATTTCTGACTATTCTTAGGATATAAAAATCCTCTGAAATATGTTTTGATGTTCACATGCAGACATACTCCTTTTTCCTGTCAGGATAAAATTCACAAACTTCTAAAGAAAGTGGCTTTGACACTGAACTTGAGTAACTAGAGTAGCTGAAGTTTTCACCAAATTTGTTTTGCCGGCACACAAAATAGAGAGTGGAAGTCTTTATGGCAGATGATGTAAAGAAACTCTAACTGTTTTTGACTTTATACCAATAAACTCACCAAGGCAGCACAGTACCTGGGTTAAAAGCATGGACTCTGAAGCTATTTTATCCGAGTTCAAACTCTAGCTCTTTCATTTATCAGCTGTGCAAACTTGGGCACATTGCTTACCCTCTCTGTGCTTCAGTTGCTTCATCTCTAAAAAGAGGGAAATAACAGGATCACAAGGATGTTATGAGGATGAAATGAGTTAAGGCACCTAATGGACTATGAGTAGTTAAACCAAATAGAAAAGCTAAGGGAAGCCCC
>NW_005301672.1:0-704 GCF_000412655.1 Myotis brandtii
CTCTGAAATCAATAAAAATGTATTTTTTAAAAAACAAAACAATAAAACAAAACAAAAAATAAAACTACTCTAGAAATAAGGTTTTGCCTGGGATAACTACCCCAATTCCTATGAGAGATACCTCAGATCATAGGTGCTTTTGGAACAATTTGTACAGCTGAGAATGAGCACACCAATAAGTCAAAGGATTTTACTTCCTTTAAACTTGAACTTGAAGGAGGTGAGACAATTTGATTTTGGATTTTACTGCTGTTAGACTATGATAAACTATGATAACTAATATGACTGAACATAATCAAAGATGTGAAATAGAATGGGAGCACACTTCTCAGCATTATTTTTTTTCAGTCTAGTTTCTCCACAAGGAACCACATCTCTCTCCTGCTTGGTCCATGTAGTTATTTATGATGGGCTGACTTTATCATCAGCTCCTGGAATATATACAAGTGTCAGGCCTGACCAGTAAGCTATTTTGTTCTTCTGGACCAAGGTGATTGGATCAGGAGTAGACATGTGACCCTAGCAAAGCAAATCAGATTGCTCCCCAGGACCTTTCTGAATTACTGGGAAAAGGGTATTCTCATTCTGTTGGGATTCTATCTATAGAATAATAAAAAATTCATTGCTGCTGAGAAATATCTTTATGATCATTTAGAGGGGAGCCTGCTTGAGAAAGAAACCAATACAGAGGAAAGTAGAGTTGA
>NW_005301673.1:0-704 GCF_000412655.1 Myotis brandtii
TTTTTTCTTGAAGCCCAATGTTTGTTGAACAAATCTGCAATATTTACCTCACCTCTAATACAATACAGGTGAGGCATGAAGTGATTTATTAAATAGAAATGTAAACCCAAAATATAATCAGATTTTTTCATCCCTCAGATGAAAACAAAACAAAAAAATCCAAAGGATCACAGTGTCTAAAGAGGGGTCTCCCCAGCTTCGCTTGCCTTTGAATACAAACTTTTCATTTCTATGTTCATTTGCAACATTGAAATGATTAGAGACCAGTTTCAATCTACCATAAACAAATCTACCAGAATATCTAACATATGTCCTCACTGGTATACGCAGTGCGAATTTTAAAGTGAGGAAAATTATAAATGTTTCATGCTTACAAGAATACATGCTGCCAAGTCCTATGTTACTGATTATTTTTCTTTAAATTCATCTCTCTCCTACCACTGACAGGAACACATGGAACTATTTGTAGCTTCCCATGTGTTAAGAAGATAGTAGGTGAAAATAGGATCTTTGTTCCAGGTGGTAATTTCAACCAATCGAATCCTGAGATATAAATGGTCAGGCTCTGACGGCATAGCAGCAGTTCTGTTTCCAGGCAACACGGAGGCTGGCCACAGTATATCAACCACGGTCCCAGCAGGGCCCCTGGACCACTGGGGTCTGGCTGCAGTGGATGGTCACTCAGAAGGGGTGACTGCAGGGGG
>NW_005301674.1:0-704 GCF_000412655.1 Myotis brandtii
TTTTTTTAAAGAAACTGATATTTGTTTTGAAGTATACTTTACATAACAGTAAAACACATAGGTCTTACATGTACAGTTGGATTAATTTTGACAATTGTATTTACCCATATAACCACCATTCCAATCAAGTTATGGAATATTTCCATCACCCCATGAAGTCCCCTTATGCCCCTTTGCAATCTATCTGCCCCACACCACCAAATATTTCCTTGGTTTCTTCCTATTTCTGTGACTATTGCTTTTCAGTCTCCTTTGCCAGCTCTTCTTCCTCTACCTGACCATTAAATGTGGAGTTCCATGGGTCTTGTCTTAGGCCCTCTTCTCATGTCACCCTCACACACTCTTTTTAGGTGATCGATCTTATCTACTCTTATGCTTAACTTATCATCTATGTATCCAGGACTCTCAAATTTGTCTCCAATCTATTTGGCACCAACATTTGATTGCCTCACAGGTACTTCATGCTCAAAATGCTCAAAACTGAATCTTTAAGGTCCTTTGCCATACTTAACCCAAACCTGTTCCCTCTTATTTTACTTTATGTGTGAAATATACATTTTAGCAGAAAATTGCATAAGTGTGTGTATATTTGATGAATAATTATAAAGTGAAATTACTATGTAATTACCACCTACATCAAGAGATGGAGCATTATAGGATGCTCAGAAGTCATTCATGTGCCCTTCTCTGATCATAATAAAATT
>NW_005301675.1:0-704 GCF_000412655.1 Myotis brandtii
TCTCGGGGCCAGCTTCTGGGAGAGCCCTGTTGCTGCTGGCAGCCTGCCAAGCGCCAGAGGGGGCTCTGGGCCAGGCTGGACCTCTGGCTCTGACTCTGGCCTGGGGGGAAGCAGGGGAAGTTAAAGGCCAGCACAAAGGCCCCCTGCCCTGGGCGCTGCCTCTGGCCGGGGCTTGTTAGGTCCCCTTAGACGGCATGCAGAGTGCTTCTCTGGGCCGGAGCTCAGATCTCCACCTGCCTCCAGGCCTGCTGCTCTGGGGTTCTTCTCAGACAGGCGTGCCAAGCCCATATGGGTCAGGGGGGCTCAGAGCCAGTTTCCCAAAGGAACTCATGTTCATGAGCCAGGCAGACACTCCACGTACCGCATCTCAGGTGAGAGAACTAGGAGTGAGAGGCAATGCTTCCAGCGGACACCTGATGGTTTCATCCTTTCTCCGTCTTGATCCCTCTAAAAAGATGGAACTCTGTGACTTCTTCACCCAAATGCCCTCTTTTCAGCATCACGTTCCTGGTTAGTCCTGCATTTTCTAAGGCCTATAGGGGCTTGATGTTTCTTCTCTATATTTTTCCTAGTGTCAAATATCTTAAATGTGCTTGCCCATCCCTTCAGTGCTCCGCAAGATTGAGTGATAATCTCCTTCTTCTCTGAAGGACTCGGTTTCTCAACACTCAGAGGAAGACACTAGTGTGTGTGTGTGTGTGTGT
>NW_005301676.1:0-704 GCF_000412655.1 Myotis brandtii
TATTTCAGGTTTTTAGGAGAGAAGTGATCCAAAATAATAACTTCTGTAAGTCAATTCCGTGAATGCTATTGTAATGTCCATGTGCACAGGAAAAGAGTGCCAACCAGAGTAAATAAATATTAGTCCTTGTCAAATCAAATAGTCTGCACCTACTAAAAGCCATATTTGAAGAATATTGATGACTTGTTGAAATGTCAGCAATACAATATTAAGTGAAATAATTATGTAGATATATTGTCTGGATAAATTCAAAAGCAGGAATGGGCTTTTTCAATGGTTGGATTATGCTGGATTATTATTGCCTTCTGTGTATTTTTTCTTATATTTCAAAATATCTGTAATGCTCTTTTTAAAAAAAAAAGAGAGAGAAGTTAAAATAATAATTTAGAATCCCTGAAGCAGAAGTTGGACAGTTGTCACACTATCCAAGACTCAGGGCAATAAGGGACCATTTCATTGGTCCAGGGCCCAGTCTATCCCCTACCAAGTTCTCAGGAAGAGAAGCATTAATTTCTTTCCAGAATAATCTTTTCATATTTTTATTTCTCTCTTTACTTTAAATCATTTTTCCCTGCTAAAGATTTTTGTAAAGAGAAACGGACTCATAGATACAGAGAATAGACTAGTGGTTGCCACAGGGGAGGGAGGGTTGGGGACTGTGTGAAGTAGGTGAAGAGATTGAGAAGTACAGATTGGTAGCTACA
>NW_005301677.1:0-704 GCF_000412655.1 Myotis brandtii
GTGGGAAATTGTATCTTTTAATTGTCTTAAATATGAAATTATTAAACATGGGAGGTCCTAACGTCTAGTCCCATGCTTGGTAAATGGTTAATAAATGCTGGTTGGCTGAATAAATTAATTATTATCACCCTCACTAGATTTTAAGTTCCTTAGGCCAGAACCATATACGTCTGGCAAGTATTTGTTGAGTAGATAAATGGAATGAAAACCAGTTAGGTGATACCAATGAAAGTCTCAGGCAGGGCAGAACCTTGCTATTTGTGGTCCTCTATCACCCTCTGGTGGGGAAGTGCAGAGCATCATCCTCCAATGCTTTAAAATCTAATGTAGTGTTTTTCAAACTATAGAGCCCCACCCATTAGTGAATTGTAAAATTAATTCTGTGGGTCATAACCAGCATTCCTAATTGAATTTATAATTGAATAGAAAACATCAGAGCGCCTTACACAGAGTAGAGGCAAATTCTGTCACAAACTGTCATAAAGCTATATTTATAGCTATATCTATGTATCCATTAGCATATATATTTATTTATATGCTACATATATACTTTTATGTGTGGACTGGACCACAACCAGTGATTTGTTGGGAAATGTGTAAGTATACATGTACGTAAGTTTGTTATAGATTTTTCTTAATATAAAAAATATGTAGCACATAGTTTAGAAACAATGAAATGAGCAAACATCCTTTGTTGTAAATCC
>NW_005301678.1:0-704 GCF_000412655.1 Myotis brandtii
ATGGCTATGAGGAGGCAACCCTGGGGCAAGGCCCCTCTCCTCCTAGACAGCTCTGCTTTGCTCTGGTCTGACTGGTCTGTTCCTCTCTGCTTAGTGCCTGTCTGTTCTGCTCTGCCTACTCCAGTCTGCTCCAGTGAGACATCTTCAGTGTTATGCCTTTGGTATTTTATCTACAGCCAGGGAAATGCAGCCCTCAGTCTTTGGTGGTAAGGGAAAGTGAGCTCTTGAAGCCAGAGGGGAGCTGACTTACATAGAAGTCCCTGTCCCTGGTCCCTGATTGGTTCATCTTCATACAAATAAGCTCCAAATCTTTAAAGTTTGATTGGCCCCAAAAGCACTGTTTCAATTGGTCAGAATGGAGTCACTCAGATTGGCAGGTGAAGAGGTTAATGGTGATGTAGCTATGCAGCTCCAATTAGATGAGGGAAACCTTAGTTCTATCTGTTGGAATATAATTCTAGGAACTCCTTTCTGAGGGCTGACTCAGGAGTCAGGAATACAGTGCAGGCTGGCAGTTCAGTGCAGGCTTCTCCTTTTGCCGTTTGTGTGAGAGGTCCCTGTTTAGAAACTATGAGGCTATGTTCTTTCTTAGGATCCACAACCTGTGTATATTCAGATTTAAACAAGGGTGGGCAAAAGTAGGCTACAGTTGTTCATATGGAACAAAAATCCTATATAATAAAAGGGGAATATGCAAATAGACC
>NW_005301679.1:0-704 GCF_000412655.1 Myotis brandtii
ACATCCAGTATCACATAAGCCAGGTGTTACCAACTGCAGGTTTTACCTCTTTTCATTCTCTCTGCAAGTTTTCCTCTTGTATTCTTTTCAGCCAGTTCTTTATTTTCTCAGGCCACCAACCCCCCAATTCTGATCTCTCATTTTAAAGACCACAGCTCTATTATTCTTAATATGGCCATTATGCAGGAAGGGGGAAGAAAGCCTTGAATATTATAAATAGGTGTTGTGAAGTTCTTGCATGAAGGCACATCTCATGCAGTTCAGATTAGAGAGGGAAACTGGGACCAGACTGTAGAGACAGAGCCATGTGTGTAGTAAATGAAGGCATTTCAACATCAGCCTGAAATTGGAGGTTGTTTTTGAATAGATTTTAAGCAGATCTATGACTAGATGTGCATTTTAGACAGATTATTCTGAGAGAAGTGCAGAGGATAGGTGAACCTTATGTGAGGCTGTGGGTGGTTGGGGTGGGCAGTATGGGTGGAGCAGGATTGGGGTAAATAGACTAGCAAGGAAGGTATTGCAGCAGTGCAAGCAAATGTGATGACTCAGGGAACTAAACAATTACTCAGGGAATGGAGAAAAAGGAATTAGATAAATAATTGATGGCATTAAGGCATCTATAGGAGACAGTGAGAGTTAAGGAATCAAATAGAAGAATAAGAAAACAGATGAGAGATTTGGGTCAAAAAACAAACAAACAA
>NW_005301680.1:0-704 GCF_000412655.1 Myotis brandtii
TTTTTACTTAAAATATGACTGCCTTAGAATCCTTCAAAAGAGTCACTTCATAAGTAGTCAGCTTAATACAACTGCCAATATAAAAACATGTCTAAAAATTCAATTAATTGGAAGAATCACAGTAACATATAATGTATATAGCAATATAGGAATGGCATCCTTAAACTAAAAAGAACTGTAGAAGTGAATTATATTTACCGAATCAGAATACAGTAGTGGCAATTAATATTGCATAGCTTTTTAGTAGCCACATCAATATGAGTATGAAAACCAAACCATAGAATTAATGAAGGGATTAACACAAACAGGCTATTTACCACACTAGTCCTGCCATAATCAATGTGCAATAAATGAAACTGTGATTATGGTTTCCTCATTAGAGGAAACCTCACACAACCTCAAGATGTGTAAAGGGCAAAAAATGAGGATACTTCAACAATAAAATATAGATATAGAAAAGCATGTGTGGTAAGAAAAGTGATGTACTCAGCAGATAAAGGAACTTAGTCAAAACATCCTTTCCTATTAGAAACCGGCCTCATCATGGTAGGACTTCATCTCTTCTGCTGCTGGTTAGGAAGAACTGGATGGGAAACAGCCTTGATGGCTGACATTGTGGAAGGAAGCTGATGAAAACTGAAGTTGAAAAGCATCGATTAGACCATCAAAACCTCAGAGGGAAGGCAGGGGAGGGTAGGGGTAAG
>NW_005301681.1:0-704 GCF_000412655.1 Myotis brandtii
TAAATGTCTAATCACTATGTTGTACACCTAAAACTAACAATACAGTTGTCAGCTGTTAACTGAAAATTTTTAATGTTTTAAAGAAATAAACTGCATAACCAGTGTGTATAATTTTCCAAACTGAATCAGACATTAAACTTTTAAATAGGTTTTAAAATGTTAAATTTTATGTTATATATATTTATAATAAAAATACATACATACACACACACATTTGTATTTGCATGGACAATCTCTAGAAGAATCAGAGAAACTTATAACAAATCTTGCCTTTAGAAAGGTGAAATGGATAGCCAGGAGTTAGAGGTGAAGAGACTGACCTGTCACTATATATTTTTTATACCTTTTGAATTTTATCCCACATAAATATACTGTCTATTCAAAACCTTAATTTTCAATCGATATTATTGATTTAAATCTGAACACAGAACAGGAAAATGTATGTAAGTCAAAATATATTATGTCCTATGTTTTATATGAGGCAAAATAAAACTGCTCCTAAATAATGATTTTGAAAATATACCTCAACTTTCAAAACTATTTAACAAGGAAAATGAACTGTTTCAGAACTTAAAATATCAAAACAGAAATAAGTAAAAAGGTCTTATGAGAATTTTGTATGTACAATATAACATTGTTAACCCAGATTAAATAGAGGAAAAATAAATCTAAATTATTTACCACAAGAATATAAAGTGGAATAA
>NW_005301682.1:0-704 GCF_000412655.1 Myotis brandtii
TCCTCACTTTCCTGCCTGCTTGCCCCCCTCTCCTCCTCCTTCCCACACATGCCAGCACCAAGCCTGCCCAATGCCTGAAGCCTCGGCATTTTATTAGAAAGTATTTCCTTTATCACCTTTGTGTCAGGACCTCCTACCAGAAATAGGAAGTGTTGATATAAAAGACCCATTTCCTTCCCATTGTGTTTCAACCTCCTATTTCTAATGAAAATGGCCTATTTGGAGAAGCCAAATGCTTTGGAATTGAATTTACCAAACTAATATACACAAGGTTTTAATTTACAGTTTGGAGTCTCCAGGCTCCTGCATATGAGTTCTGTAAACGAGACGTGTTTCTACAATAAGTCCCATTGGGAGCGGCTGGGCTTGGACTGAGGACAGCTGCAGAGCTGGAAGCCAGCAAAGTCTGCTTCTGAGTCAGATGTGAATTATTGGGGCAGTCACAACGCCATGGGTATGCTTTTCCCCACGGGCACTCACATATCGTCTTTGGCAGAAAGATGAAATATTCTCCCTCCTTTCCTGGGTTTGGTTAACAATGAACCTTTATTCTGAATGCTTTCTTACGTCTTAACTCCCTTTTTCTTTGTTCTCATTCTGATTTCCTCTTCAAGGGCTCAGATAGCTACCTATAAAAATTGAGGCTGACTGCCCTTGTGAATCATTTACAGCTAATAGAAGCCCAGGCATCTGAGCGAGTGTTT
>NW_005301683.1:0-704 GCF_000412655.1 Myotis brandtii
GCACATACACATCCTGCAGGCACACATCCCATATGCAGGCACACTGCCCAGATCTTCCCATACCTTTATTTCAGTAAATGTATAGCTAATAAGGAATTCATCTAAGCTGCCTAATTCAAATTGGGAAATACATTTTGAAATTCCTTGTGATAAAATCTATTTTAAAACTCCATAAAAATATCAAAACAGA
Source organism: Myotis brandtii (assembly GCF_000412655.1). NCBI lineage: Eukaryota > Metazoa > Chordata > Mammalia > Chiroptera > Vespertilionidae > Myotis > Myotis brandtii. Next base: position 191 of record NW_005301683.1, read on the forward strand.
GAAAAAATAAAGAGCACGATAGTATGCTGATCAATTTATTCTTATAAATCACAGTATCTATAGACAATAACTTAATACCTAGATACTGCCCAACAAATACTCATTTTGCAAAACCTACAGCTAACAACATACTCTTCCCAAGGTTAGGATCCAATCCAAGGTTGTCTTCTCTCATCAGTTCTATATAACATTTGGCTTGATACCTAGCCAGTGAAATAAAGCAATATAAGAAAATATTACTGGAAAGGCAGTAATCAAATTAACTATTCACAAATGACATACTTGTTTAGTTAAAAATTGTGAGGAACACACAGAAAAACTTTAATCTCAGAATTAATAAGTGAGATTAGCAAGGCACACAATTTGAAAACAAACATCAACTGCATTCTTCCTGTATTATCATTAAACAATTGGAAAAAAATAATCATTAGAAATAAATACTTAGAAACAATCTATTCAAAGCATCTACACTGAAAACGAAAACTAATCCTATCTAATAAAAGAGAAACATGGT
>NW_005301684.1:0-704 GCF_000412655.1 Myotis brandtii
CTTTTCTGGATCCTCTGAGCCAATAATTTCCCTATTTTGTGCCATTTGAAACCAACCAAAATAATAAAATAACTATGAATGGAGGAAAAAGAGTAATGCATTTCTCTTTGTTGAATAGGTTAGATGTAATTTACCCAACATGGAGCTTATGGAAAAGCCAGTCATCACACAGCCCCTTTTGGGGAAACCTCACGGCCTGTGGCTCCTACAGAGGATTGTCACCACGTGGCCTCTGCTAACCTTCCCTAAACCCTCAATCACCAGTTCTCCCACCTCAGCTGACCAAAACTAAGAATGAGCATGCAACTCCAAGGCAACCAGTTTTTAGATGGGTTTATGGTTTATGAAGAGATTGGCATAGAGCCTCTATTCAAATAGGGATATTGTTGGGTTAGCAGAGACCAACTCCTAGACATCTGACATAGAACTGACAAATTGTGAATAAATTGAAAGCTTTGAGTTATTAGAAAATTTGAGGAAGCAGATACAAACAAGCAGAAGTCGAGGTAAGCTGAAATCAAAAGGTATTCATGGGAGAGTTGGGAAGTTGGTGACTAGAAATAGGAATGGTAGCTGCGCAGATGAAAGGATGCTGAGTCATTGCAGTTATGGGATCCCTGACCTTGCCAAGGCACAGAGGTGACTCAGATCAGTGACTCTTCACTGCATGCCTCTAGTTCCTGAGTGACTGCCAGTGTCCCTGC
>NW_005301685.1:0-704 GCF_000412655.1 Myotis brandtii
AATAGAATTCAAATCCCTATTCGATCCAGAAGGTTACTAGTGAAGAAAAAGCCTAGTTATCCCTCAAATCTTAGCCTTTCTTGACAATTCTCAAGTGCATTTCATCCTTATCCTCAGCTTGGGAAGGATATTATGCCCATTTTGCAGGTGAAAAAGTGAGGCCAGAGAAAAGCAATAGCCCAAAACTCACACAGGTGGTCGGGGTTGGGCAGGAAGAGGGGAGCAGAGGGGCTCCCAGGTGGAGTCCTGGCTCCTGGCCCACTGCCCCGCCAGCTACGGAAGATGGGGCGTCACAACCCTAGCCCCTCAACCCCTCCGCAGCTGCAGCCTGGAGTGTGGGCGGAGTAAGACCAATAGCCAGTCTGTTGAGGCAGAAACCTCCCCGCAGGGGTCTGGGGGCCAAGCAGGGAGGGGTCCTCAGGACACCTCTGGAAGGTTCTTTCATAGTTTTTCTTTTAAAAAGCATGTTTCCTGTGTAATTACAAAAATAACACATGCTGGTTGTAACAGTTTCCTACTCTTGGCTAAGCTGGTTCTCCTCCCCGCCCCCCGCCTTCCTCTGAGAAGCAACCTAATCACAGGCAGCGGTTTGGTCTGGAATCTTCCAGCCCTTTCAATACTTAGTGAGACGCATGTTGTTTTGTTCTTTTTTCTCAAATAAAAATGGGCCCAGACCAGGGGTGGGCAAACTTTTTGACTCGAGG
>NW_005301686.1:0-704 GCF_000412655.1 Myotis brandtii
TTACTTCTGTGCCCATCCCTGTCCTGAGGAAGCTCCTGCCCTGTGGGGCAGTCTGCTGGGCCCCCGTGAACTCAGACACAGTCTGCAAAGACAGCAAAGGGAGCTCCACCTGAGCTGCAGGCTTCAGAGAACCACAGGCTTGAAGCAGGAAGAGCAACACCTGGGCTGAGGCGGCCTCGGAGACGCCCATGGGATTCTAAAGTCCTTTTCTTTCCAATTATTCCCTTTTTTGCTTTCAAGCATCTCCGCTGACAGCAGCAGCTGGAGCTAAAAGCTTTTTCCCTGTAACAAAGCCCAGCCTTCTCAAGGCCTTTGCTCTTAACTCTTTTGGGCCCACAGGCGTGTGAGAGCAGGACTGGGCCGAGCAGATGGCCACTGTGTGTGACAGCTTCGATTCTGCAGGACCCCGTGGTGTTCCTGATTCCCCCTCATCCTGGGAGTGGAGGGTTTCTCTGCATCTCTATTTCCTTCTCTGCAAGGACCCCTGAATCCTTACTCCTGGTGTAAGGTTTTGCTCCAGGTAAGCTCACATTCACATGCTACTTTGGTTCCACACTTGGAGAGCAATGCAAGTGTCATATTTTTTTAAGCGGCAGGATAAGAACCATTAGTGCTAATCCTGGGAGTGGACATTCTGCAACTTTAAGGAACATAACATTTTATTTTATTTTAAAAATATTTTTATTGAGTTCAGAGAGGAAGGG
>NW_005301687.1:0-704 GCF_000412655.1 Myotis brandtii
TATCTATATAAGCATAATCATGAACTTAAAACCAAAAGGAAAATGATGATGAATTAAAGAATTTAAAAATTTAAACCACACACCTCCTTTGACTCACTGGATTCTAAATCCCTCTCAAAATGATGTAATGCTCAAACTGAAGATTCATAAATAGAACAGAGTGGCAACACAATAATTCAAATAAAGGGGTAATACTTTTAAAGACATTTTAACACTTAAAATCAATTGTGTTCCTGACACAGGAGCATAAAAGCTATAAAAAATGTTCTGAGTCCCAAATTAATTCTTGGCAACTGCCAATATTTTCGTCATTTGGTTTCCTTGCAAAAAAAAAAAAAAGAGCAACTTAAATAATGTTATCTAAGTTTGTTACAGAAATGCCTTTATTAAATTATTAATAAGTATCATACCCTTTCCTTTTAGCAGATGGAAGGGAATAGCATAATAGAAGAAATATTTAAAAGTGTGGTGCTTTTTATAAATTCCAAAGACATTGTCCATTGTACTTTAAAAGAGTGACCTTTAAGGAATATAAGTTATACCTCAATAAAAAATTGTTCATAATACTATTTAGTGTCCATTCTGAAAAGGAACTACATGACAGTTGCTTAACAAAAAATCTGGAAACTAATCCCTAAAAATCTAAGAATGCAAAAATAATGTTAGGAAAACCTAGAGAAATATATCATTAATTTGTCCCTTAG
>NW_005301688.1:0-704 GCF_000412655.1 Myotis brandtii
CCCACAGGTTGAGAACCACTGGTCTACAGGATCAGAGAATGTTGCCCCACCAACACAGAATGCCCAGGTGGCTGACAGGATGATGACAAGTTTAATTCCTGTGAGAAGCATCAGCCTGTAGGTGCTGTGCATTGTCTTGAGGAGACCCATCAAGCTGCACAGGCCTGAGATAGGGTTTGATGACAGGACACTTTCTCTGTTGCTTTTGCATTAGGTTAACCTAGGACATTTTTAGAACTGTGTAAAAAGAAAGTGTCAATTCCTTCATATCTTCTTTCATTATTTTTAGAGTAATAAGACAGAATGAGGCCAAGAGCAAATATTTTATTATAATTGGCTATATGCATTTAAAGCATAATTAGAGTAAATTACAGACTTCCTTAGTTTGAACTTTAGTCTTATTACGGATTTGTGCTTTAAGATTAGTGAATTCTGAGCTTTTAATGGAAGAGTTGAACACAATAATTCGCTTGAATATATATTTTTGGCACATTTATTCCTTAATTAAAGTTCTGTGCCTTTAATGATTATTTTAGAGACCAATGTCTACATTTCTCCATTCAGAACTATTTGCCACTTACAATTGAGTTTGTATTTTATTTGTTTAACTAAAATATACTGAGCAGCTATCAAGTCACAAGGTTGGGTGGTGTCAGGTAGGGGTACAAGATAAATCAGGTGCGAGCTCTGCTCTCCACATGCTC
>NW_005301689.1:0-704 GCF_000412655.1 Myotis brandtii
TGATACTGCTAGTAAGAACTATTAATACTTACTGAGGACTTACTCCGAGCCAGGTATTTTCTAAGCACTTTTTATATACTAACTCATTTAATCCTATAATATTATGGAGTAGTTTTCTTATTTTCCCCCATTTTACGGATGAGAAAATCAAGGCACAGAAAGGTTAAGTTCACATACCCAAGGTTACACAGCTGGCGGTCTGGTTCCAGATTCTGTGCCCTAACCACTATGTGGCACTGCCCAGTTCATCAGCTCCTCACCAACCCTCTTTCCTTCCTGCTCAGAGATGTGCTGAATTTCCTGCGCTCTGGGGACCTGCCGCCCCGGGAACGTGTGCGGGCTGTGTACAAAGAGGCCCAGTTCTATGCCATCGGGCCCCTCCTGGAGCAGCTGGAGAACATGCAGCCACTGAAGGGGGAGAAAGTGCGCCAGGCATTTCTGGGACTCATGCCCTATTACAAAGGTGAGGGGTCAGGTCCTGGGACAGCCAGGGTACATGGGGAAGGAGGGTTGCAAGGCATCTGGCGGTGCCTAGCTCGCCACCAGAACAAGGTTCACGTGTATTACTTGAGACACGAGAGAATCCAACTCTCTTTCTTGGTCCCACTGGGAAGATACAGGTTAGGGGCGCCCACCTTGCCTGTGACTGTCATCAAACCACATTTCAAAAGGATGGTCCTCATCCCATCCCCTTGATTTCCTTT
>NW_005301690.1:0-704 GCF_000412655.1 Myotis brandtii
CCACATGGACATCTATTTTCTATGGGCCAATTTCCTTTCTCCACTTCCAGTTCAAGAAGATGCAGGGGTTCCCTGGGCACCCTGGTCAAGGGAGGGGTAGGGTGAACAACTGTTTGTTTCCTATTGCTGTGTACTCAATTACCACAAAGTATTGACTTACACCCACATAGATGTATGCTCACATAGTTCTGCAAGTCCTAAAATCCCGGTGTGTTCTTCCCGGAGGCGCTGGGGGAGATCCCCTGGCCTTTTCCATCTCCCGGAGGCCACTGCACTCCTCGCCGCGTGGTCCTCTCCTCCGTCTTCTAATCTCTGCTCCCCTTGTCCCCTTTCCTCCTGAGTCTGTGAGTACATTGGACCCACCTGCATACTCCAGGGTCATGTCCCCATCTCAAGATTCTTAGTTTAAGCCACATCTGCAAAGTGCCTCCTGCCACGCAAGATAACACATTCACAAGTGGCTGGGATCAGGATGCAGACATCTTTGGGGGCTGTTATTCGGCCAACCCTCTCACTTTGCTGGAGACGGAAAGGTCTTCCGGGTAGTGGAGCTTTTAGCGCTACAACTACTACGAAAGTTCTGGGCCAACCTGGACCGTCAGCTGCCCTTAGCAAGGGGGCCCTTGTCCCAGGGAGATACTCTACTGACTCTTAGGGAAGTAGAGAGAGAAGATGAACACCAATAAGAAAGCTGTAAAGGAAAC
>NW_005301691.1:0-704 GCF_000412655.1 Myotis brandtii
GAATATACAGGTTTACTGAGATCTGAGTATGAGCCCAGCCCTGCCTGCCATTCCTAGCCATGCAACCAACGCAAGTCACTTCCTATGCTTTAGTTGCCTTATGTGTAAAACTGGGTCTAGTAGAGCCTACTTAGTAGGGCCATTATGAAAACTAAGTCAGGATCAAGATCACCAAATCAGGAAGTGACAGAGCCAGGATCTGATTCCAGGGCACCCCACTCTAGAGTAGGGTTCCTGAACTTTGGCACCATTGACACTGGGGCAGATAATTCTTTATGGTGGGGGCTGTCCAGTGCACGGAAGGATGTTAAACCCCATCTCTCGGTGTCTGTCCACTAGCGGCCAGTAATGCCCCACACGCCAACTGTGACACCAAAAATGTCCCCAGATGTTCCCAAGCATCCCCTGGGGGACAGCATCGCCCTGGTTAGGAACCACTGCTGCAGAACTTGGCACAGGACTAAATGTTCAGTGCATCTGCCCTTGTCTCTCTCCCAGCCCAAACACTTCATTCACAGAGCCACTGCCTCTTTGAGCTGCCATGGACCGTAGGTAGGATGAATTCCACCTACTTATTTAGCTGATGAGGAACAGAAGGCCTGAGATCACGACGTTCCTCTCATTTTCTGGAGGCCTCCCATCCAATCTGCTGTCTCAGCTTGGAGGGACGGGCAAAGGAAGCTTGGGTGGATGACCTTGGGTAG
>NW_005301692.1:0-704 GCF_000412655.1 Myotis brandtii
TATTAGAGAAAAAGAAATTTTGCTCATGAATAATGAAAAACAAAAAGATGATTGTCCTTAAGAAACTAAATTGTAAAGAGTTAAGAGGATAGACCTGAGATACCCAAAGGTCACAGATTGGTGGGTGATGAGATGGTTTCTGCTGCTTGTCTAAGTGGATGTAATTCTGAGACACCCAGCCTCCCTGCATAGTTAGCACCATTCTTAGATGTATCTACAGGACCAAGAGGGGATGGAGAAACTACAACAATTCTAGGGCTTAGATGCAGGACATGGAGCTCTATGACTGGTAGTGTTGTCTTATTTGTACTAAGTTGATTTCCTGTATGTTGCAATAATTGATAAGTTTTCTAGTATATGCGAACACTGGTGTGTAATGTTGAATACATCCAGGCCTTGTGTCAGAAATCTAATTACACTTTCCTGAATCTGTTCCCATAATCATTGGTGGCAACTGAGCCCTGTTCAGCCAAGTAGGGTGGACATAGTCTTACAAGTTTCTTTAGGACTGGCCTCGATCCATAGCAAGTGATAGGAAGATGATATTCAGTTTCTTCTTCAGGGGTCGTTCTGCTTTCCCAGATATTACAGTGGCTGCCACAGAGCTAACTTGTTGTGTAATCCCCAAATGTGGTCCCTCCTTGTCTGCTTCCATCTTTAAGGAAAGATATATATATATACTCTGAGTGGCCAGATTATTATGA
>NW_005301693.1:0-704 GCF_000412655.1 Myotis brandtii
GGCTGTTTGCATGCTGCCCAGGGCCCGCTTTACTGCGCATCCATGACCATCAGGACGACGTGGAATTGACCTAATTAGGGTCCTTTTCTGGGAAAAACAATATGTGGCTACAGACGGTTTCAGTTAGGGTCCCAAAGCTTTCCTACTCTTTTCACTCCAACCACACGGCTGAATCCCCCTCTGATTACTTTTACAAGCAGATTCCACAGTGTGGTTCCCCCCCTCCCCCAGGAACCCCTGCAGCCTCGCTCCTCTGCGTGCCTTGCCCTTCCAGATTGTTCTCAGTGCAGTTTATAAAGCCTCTAACACCCTGGGCGTCAGCATCCTCAGACCTCAGAGCTCACTGTCCCAGGAGAGCTAAGTCACCTGGGAAAATCATTCCTTCCCTCCACATGCTCTGTCGCATGGAAACTCTTTTTCTAGGGATCGGGGCCGTGATGATAAACCAGACAGGGTCCCCAGCAACGTACAGCAGGAAGCAGCACCACACGCCCTGGTTCTGTGCACCCGGGGCCTCTGGCTGCCCTGAATGTAAGCAGGAATGCCCCTTTGTGTCCTTTTCTAGGCAAAGAGCTGGGAGCTGTCAGCAGGTCTCCAAGGGCTCTGTGGCCCTTAGGACCACTGGCTTCACAGGAAAAGACAGACTATTAAATAATTATAATCTATATCTATATAAAAGCCTAATATGCAAATAGACCAAACAG
>NW_005301694.1:0-704 GCF_000412655.1 Myotis brandtii
AAGGACAGTGTATCGTCCCAGCTCACAAGGAGATTGTAATTTTGTTGGCCAGCTCCAAGTTAACAGGTACTGACACCAGGAATTATTTCAGGAATTCTTCTGTTGTGTAAAGCAAGACAAAACTATATTTAGATTCCCAAAGGCACCTATACCCTAGTTTGTGGGCTTTCTAGAAGAGGACCAGTGACAGCTCACCTGATCATTTGGGAACCAGTGTGGGGATGCTCCAACTTCCCAGGCTGGGAGAGGCTTGACAGCCTGTCTGCTCTGTCCCCTGCCACCCCCAGGACTGCACCATCTGTATGGAGCGCCTCACAGCCCCCTCAGGCTACAAGGGCCCGCAGCCAACGGTCAAGCCTGACCTGGTGGGAAAGCTGTCCAGATGCGGCCACATCTACCACATCTACTGCCTGGTTGCCATGTACAACAATGGCAACAAGGTGAGTGCCAGCCTTTGGGGCTGCTGCCACCTCCCGCACTGGGCCCTGGAGGAGCAAGAGCATGAAGGCTCTCTTGGAGTTGTGCTCCAGGTGATGTAGGGAGTCTTAAAGGTATCCCAGGGCATCAGGAGTGATCATCTTGGCTGTTCTCAGTAGGATCCATCCTCCACAAAATTATAATGTTGCAAAACCTGTCTTTAGCCTGGCTGGCGTGGCTCAGTGGTTATGTGTCAACCTATGAACCAGGAGGTCACAGTTTGATTT
>NW_005301695.1:0-704 GCF_000412655.1 Myotis brandtii
TGTTGTCATTTACCACTTTCCTCTGTCTGTCCTACTTCCTGAAACTGGTAGCTATGGTTGTATATAGGAATTTTCTGAGATTGGTCTACTAGTCCTGGTCTGAGAAAGGTATTTGAACGAATTATAAATCAAGTCATGTCTCCCCCCCCAGAACTGGTAAGAGAGGCCATCACTATTGTGCCCCTGATCTGAACTGGGAAATCTCACCATTAATCCCAGAAGAAACTCATCGTTTCATATACCATTTCATGAACAACACAGGTTGGAACTGCGCGGGGTCCACTTACACAGGGAGTTTTCCATTGGCCAGCGCATTTCCAACCCGCATTGTTCAGGGTCAGCCATCCGTGGTGTATTTGGCTTCCTGAGTGTGGGTTGATCTAAATATTGTTTCTTGGCTTTGCTGGAAAACAGGACTGTTACGACCTGAGAGGCAGGCGGAACGCTTTCCTCATGTGTGTGAAGAAGAACAGGCCAGGGTCTGACCAGGATGTTGGTTTAATGAAGCAATGGCTTACCCAGTGCCAGTTTGAATATGCGTCATGCATCGACCCTGACAAAAAGGTAACAAAAACAAAAATGAAAAATTGTAGCTGGGATTTTATAACCTTCCTTTTTTTAGATAAATAGTTGGGCCCGACTAGTGTGGCTCAGTGCTTGAGCATGGGCCTGTGAACCAGGAGGTCACAGTTCAATTCCCAGTC
>NW_005301696.1:0-704 GCF_000412655.1 Myotis brandtii
GTGCCCTCACTGGGGATGGAGCCCACAACCCCAGCATGTTAAACCTGCCCCAAATTCAAGTCTGGACCTTCCCCAATCCCAAACTTGCTCTGCCTGCAATAGGACTCCAAGAAGCAGACCCTGAGACAAGGACTCATGTGTCTGAATGACTTATTAAGGAAGAGCTCCCAACAGATAAAGGAATGGGAGAAACGGGATAAGAAGGGTAAGAGGCTGGGCAAAGATGTGATTTCAGAGCAAGTCCCTGGAGGGAAGCTTCAGCCTGATCCAGGGGATGCTGCGGGTAGGTTACCACTGGGAGCTTGTTTGGGGGAAAGAGAGTTGGTCATTGGCTAAGGGCTGGGAACGTGAACTCCTGGGCACTTCCTTGCAAGGGCAAGGGGACTCCAACAGCATGAGGATAGACCTCTGAAGAGAGCCACAGGGGCTGGCTGCTAGGAGAATCAGCACAAAGAAGCCAAGGTGAGCAGAAATAAGCAAAGGGATCCCAGGGGATCTGAGTGATGCCATGAGAGTGTCCATTACATGTACCTTCCCATCTCAGGAAATGGCATTGCCATCCTGGTGGTTGCTGAGGCCCAAAAGCCTGAAGTCATCCTTGACCCGATCTGCCTCTCACACTCCATATCCAATCCTTTAGACAATCTTACTGTCAATACCTTCAAAATATACCCAGAATCTGATCACTCCTTTTTTTTTTCTCT
>NW_005301697.1:0-704 GCF_000412655.1 Myotis brandtii
AAAAAGTTTCTCGTTTTCCACCTTCTGTTCTTTTTGGTGGTTTCAAAGAAAGTTTGAACATAAACTGTAGGTCAAGGGCCTCAAATCTTACTGTGCCCAAATTGCTTTTGAAAACATCTCCTTAATTTGCAATAGCTGCTCATATCATGCTATAGCTGTTACTGTCACCTCCTTGCCCTGCAACCAAAGGACTGTGGGTTTGGGTCAACCTGAGTGGTAGACACGTGTGCTATACTCATGTCACCTCTACTCTGACTTGTTCACTGTCCTTCCTGGGAAATTCCTTGGGTCATCAGGTGGATAAATTCCTGGAGGAGGATGGGGACATGCCCAGGTGATCCTGAATTCTTTTTTAAATCTATTTTTATTGAGATATAATTGACATATAATATTGCATGAGTTAAAAGGATACAATGTTGATTTGATACACTTATGTATTGCAATGTGATTATCACTCTATCATTGGCTAATACATCTATCATGTGACATAATTATCATTTCTTTTATTTGTGCTGGGGACAATTAAGATCTAGTCTCTTAGTAGCTTAGAAGTTTATAATATAGTACTGTTGTCTGTAGTCACTATGCTGTGCATTAGATCAGTGCTGGAATTCTAAGACAGACAAGCTTAGGTTCAAGTCAGGAACCTCTGTGGCATAACCATGCTTGAGAACTTCATAGAAACAATTCTAAAGTCATGCTGC
>NW_005301698.1:0-704 GCF_000412655.1 Myotis brandtii
TCTCTCTCTCTCTTTCTCTCTCTCTCTCTCTTTTTTACAGTACATTTTTGTATGCCTTTTGCAAAGTGGTGTTAATTATACCAGAAAAAAACTCTTGGGCAATTCCACTGTTGCAAGGGTCTGCAAGGCAAGTTTATTTCGAAAGGCAGACGTTGTAATTATTGATTGCTTGATTTTAAAATGCTGCCTTTTGGGACAACTAGTAAAAGATTTCTCAAATATGACAGAATGGGACAGTCTGTGCCATTGGAATCCCCTGAATCAAAGAAAAGATCTGTATGCCATTGACTTTTCCCAGTGAGGCTAGAGGCCAGAAGCTAGTGAGTGGGTGGAAGGTGGGGAGTCCTGACCAGGAAGTGGAGTGGAGGTAGAGAGAAGGAGCAGGCAGATGACAGGCACTTAGTAGAACTGACAGGATGTGGGCTATGAAGGAAAGGGAGGAGGCTGGGCTGACTCAGGTTTCTGGCCTGGAACAGTGGGTGGGAGGTAGACCCATTCACTGACTTGTGGTTCAGAGGAAAAGAATGAGTTTGCTTTTAGTCATGGGGGTTCTGAGAGTCTGGGTCTGTTATGAGGAGATCAGTGGTCTGGTGGTCAGGAGAGGGAGCTGGGCTTAGATGTCTTTGGGGAGACGAGAGGCCTGGGGAGTGGGTAAAATCACCCCAGGGCTGTGTGGGATGAGCAGGAGGCCTAGGATGGACCTT
>NW_005301699.1:0-704 GCF_000412655.1 Myotis brandtii
TTCAAAAAGATTAGAAGGCAACTTGATTTAATGCTTTCCTAATTATAAGCAGCTGACAAAAGCAATTCCTAGTCAGGCATCTTAAACGTTGCTTTCCCCCCTGAGTACGCAGGTAGGGAAGCGCAGAAGCAATTACACAGCCACACATCAAGGCGCAAATGAAGATAAAACACAATTAGGCCATAAACCACTCCCTTTGGAATACCTTGGACAGAATAGGTTCTCAATACTTCCTTGAACAAGAGTGGTTAGCATTTCTATCTGAAGGAAAACCAAGGTCATTGTAATAACTTATCTAGTGACCCAGTCCTCATCACCATCAGTTTTGGTCACGTGACGGGCAACCACAGTAAAGGCCCCGGGAAAAGAAAAGCCAATGTCCTGGGCAGAACGACTATGTCCAGGTGGGTATGGTTCCACCTCTGTAGTCACTTTACCTGCCTGGTCTCAAAGTGCCTGCTGAGCAGTCAGGTGGGGAGGAGAGGTGAGCGCTATGCCTGGAATGTCTTGCCTACTAACAGCTGCCTCAAGGGACAATAGGAGGTGTAATCTGATTTGCAAAGTGTCTATGCTCTTGAAATTTTGGATTGAAATATGAAATGGAATCATTATTATAAATGCACTGTAGGAGTTTATTGTGTAAAAGACATCTCTGATGTACCTCCTCTCAAGTGCAAACTCTCTTACTTTAAATCAAAACAAGA
>NW_005301700.1:0-704 GCF_000412655.1 Myotis brandtii
AAAGAAATAAAATAAAACAAAAGGAGATCAGGAGGATTCCAGCAGCCCTTGTCTCTGCTGTAGACACCCAAAAGGTTTCACCACTGAAGACTCCCACAGTGTTTGCTGATGCAAGGGTGAAAAGGGCCAAGGGGGTGTCTCTGGGGCACCCCTTTCCCAAAAGCCAGCATCCTCTTTGTCTTCTAAAGCTGCCTCAGGAAAGGGGTCTCCCCCTGCCCCAGGAAGCTGCTCACACTGACATCCAAGGCCTCAGAGGGCTCTTAACTGCTCAAAACCAGGCCCCAATCTACAACATCCCAACATCTCCATCAATGCTTTTGATTAGGGCATTGCTCCCATGCTGGTACATGTTGCCCCCCCTACACACCCCAAAAAAGGAGGAAAATAACCCACCAGAGAATAAGACGTGGAGTGTCACTGATACCTCCCTGAAGGGTACTCTGCAGCTGCTTTCCTAACTGGGGGCCAGGCCCGTAGGCCCAGGACAGAATACGTGTGGATTTGTGCTGAGAAGTGGGAACAATCCCAGAGCTACCTGCAGAGGGTGTTTGGGGCCAGCACTGAAATGCTCAAGGCACCAGGGGTAGGGGCGCAGTTTGAGGGCATATGAAAGTAGGTGGGGTGGGTGGGAAATGTGTGAAGAGCTCTAGAAACCTGCACCCCCATCTCCGGTAGCACTTCACCATGGTGAGCCCTCTGCATCC
>NW_005301701.1:0-704 GCF_000412655.1 Myotis brandtii
TACTGACCTGACATTAAAGAGCATTAAATGACATGGTGAGAAAGTTATTCCCTTTTCAATCATCTTTCAATCTAGAAAAAAGGCTCTCTCTGGGGCTGGAATCTTCTTAACACTCGAAGCCTCGTTAAGTTCCCCCTTTGTAACCAAGAGCAGGTCTCGGGCAGCTGTCTCCGCCGGAAATAAGGAAGGCTGTTGTGTTCTCGTTGTATTTATTTTCCTGGTAACTTTGGATGGATGGCAGACAATCTCGGTTTCCCGTATACCACCGTGGTCAGTTTTGAGTGATGCATTTTTAACTCTTGAATGTTAAAAAGGGAGTAGATTTTTTTTTAACGTGAATAAGGGTCTGAGTCCTCAAATGGTGCCAGTGATGCCAGTCCAGGGACCACGCTTAGAGATACTCAGTTGGGAAGCCAACCAGATGCTCATGCCTGGGCCTCCGCCCAGACCAATTAAATGAGACTCTCGGGTGCGGGAAGGGGGGTCATCACTATTCGCTCGAGCATCCCAGCTGTTTCCGGTGCGCAGTGGAGGTGGAGACCCAGTGCCGGCACCTGTTGGGGAGGGGAGGGCAGCGCCCTTACCCCCTCTGACTGCATGGCCATTGCATTGCCCTTCTTTCTCTCCCCTGCCTCTAGCCCTTTTGATCATCCACTTCCACGCTTGTGTTGCCCACCCCGCCCCCCCCCCTCTGAGCTCCCCTC
>NW_005301702.1:0-704 GCF_000412655.1 Myotis brandtii
GAGAGAGAGAGAGATGCTCACAAACCATATTTGGGATCCAGATGTCCTACAAAGAAATCTCCTATTCTTAAGTACATCATATACTAAGAAAGAAAAACACCTTTCTGAGGGGGAAAAAAAGAGACAAGAGTAGAATTTCAAGATTCAGCTTTATGATATAAGTACCTTTGCTTCAGAGAAGAAAGAACCAGTCAAATCTGACAGTCCTTACACATTTCCAGGAGGCAATGGCATGCCCTACATTGCCTGGCTTTCATAATCACTTACAACAATAAAATCATGGATGTGCCCCAAATATGTCCATCTGTCAATCATGCATGATCAATTGAATTATAAAATTATTAGAATAAATTAAATGTGTTTAAGTTCCCATTTGTACTGCTAATGGAGATTTAGATAAATGTAGACTAGCACCAAAGGCTATATAATGAGGAAAATATAATGCTTAGCATAAATCAGGCAAAATATTTAGTTTAATAGTTGATGCATCAGAACACTATTTATTAGCATTTCAAGTTTCTCTTCCTTCATCCTGTCTCTAGGTAAAGTTAACAATGCAAGAGTATAACATATCCAACCTCCCTTTTATTCTCCCTGGTTGGAGCTAAGCAGTTGATCAGCACATTCAGTGGGGCGGGGGCAATTATTTGACAGAGTTAGGGTTGAGGGGAAAGCCTATGAGATCAGAATATTGGCTACTTAGG
>NW_005301703.1:0-704 GCF_000412655.1 Myotis brandtii
AGGGACGCGGATGGAGGAGCCTGGCCAGGGCGGGATTCAGGAGGAATGAGGGGGGGTCTTCGGAGGAGGGATTTATGCTGGGGGCGTGGTCCGGAGTGAAGAGGGGCGCCGGGCCGGAAGTTGGGGCTGACACCAACATGGGATGAGTGTCCAGGGGAGTAGAAACGAACTTGGTTGGTGAGTGCCTAGTGGCGGCCACCAGAACCTGGCTCCCTACCAACTCAGACCCCTTCTTCAGGGTGGACCATGGGCCTTTGCAAGTGCCCCAAGAGGAAGGTGACAAACCTATTCTGCTTCGAACACCGGGTCAACGTCTGCGAGCACTGCCTGGTAGCCAATCACGCCAAGGTGGGGCCTTGAAAAGAGCGGCTGAGCAGGGCACTGGGAGGGCAGGTAGTATTGGCTTCTTCCAAATCCATGAAGGGCCAGGCGCTAGAATGGAAGCTCCACGAGGGCAAGGACTTCATTTGATTCATTGCTATACCCCTAGTCCTAAAGACAGAGTCTGGCACACAGTATGTGCTCAGTAAACCTTTATTGATTGAACAAACAAAAGAAGTCTTTGCGATGAGAGATAGATCATTGGGTCTTAGGTAGCTGGGTTGTGGAGCCCCTGCTCAGTTGTGACCTCTCTCTCCCACTCCAGTGCATCGTACAATCTTACCTGCAGTGGCTCCAAGATAGCGACTACAGCTCCAATTGCC
>NW_005301704.1:0-704 GCF_000412655.1 Myotis brandtii
TCCCTTCTTTCATCTCACTCCTCTTCGACCACTGAAGGGCCCTGCATCCTTCCCTAGGGAAACTGAGGAGCCCAGGATGGGCTGGTGTTGAAAGCCGGACACCCCACCCCACATGCAACCTGTCCTTTCCTTCGACTCTGCCCGAGGCCAGGTGGGACCCAGGTGAAGTAAATACAGAGAAAAGGTTTTCAACAGATGATTTACTGAACATATAACTCAAATAGTATGCAAACTATGACAAATGATGTCCTGGTTATGCCTGGTCATTTATACGCAGGTGCTGGAAATGGGGGGAACAGAGAAAGGCTTATGTTGAATCAAGGTCTGGTGGTCTGACCACTGCATCATTGCCAGGCCTGACATTCTCCTACCTGGACACTCTTTTGGGTGAACAGGAGATCAAGGAAAGAACTGAGACCAGTGTGCCCCTCCTCTGCCAGAGCCCCTTGGTTAGAGGGATGGTCAGGTGAGCTGTGGGAGGAGAGCAGAACCTCCGGGGGGTGGGGGTAGGGGTTCTGTCTTAGTGGGGAAAACAAGCCTCTTTAGTCTGGGTCTCAGGAAGAGACATCCAGAATGGTGCCTGTTCTTCACTCTTCCCCGAGTGATCTTAGAGCGAGATGGGCAACTTTTCTGTCAAAAGCCAGATACTAAATATCTTAGGATTTGTGGGCCTAAGGCAGGGGTGGGCAAACTTTTTGACTCGA
>NW_005301705.1:0-704 GCF_000412655.1 Myotis brandtii
ATGGGAGAGACCATAAAACAGAGAACATCCAGGTGCATTTCCCACAGGGAGGATGGGTGCTATCCTGGGAAACACACGGATATGTGGAAGCATTTGTGCTTTTGATGCAATAGCATCTCCTTGCATCGTGGTGAGTAGTTTAGAAGCCCATCAGCTCCAGAGCGCTTTCTGAAGCCACAGTTATAGGATGTTCTTCCAAACCCCTGGGGCTGCCGGGACCTGGGACAGGCTTTCCCGGGCTGCCCTACGCTTTCCTGCAGGTCTGAACCACTGGACCAGGTTACAGAGTCCGGGGAAGGAGCCACGTCTGCATGTGGGCTTCTGGGAGCCGAGGCCTGCAGATCTGAGTAGAGGCTCCTGGCAAAATCCCGGCCCAGCACCAGGGAAGGGACTGGACCCGCAGCTCCCTAAGGCATGACTGCCTGCTTCAGTTCAGTCACAATAAATAAATGGTTAGGGTGTGTGTCTTCTTAAATAAAACATTTACAATAAACATTTCCCTTTTTAGTATACTTCAGTGGATAAAGTCCCCTACATGTGAGATTAATAAGTGCTAAGAGAACATCTAAATTTCAATCTATATAAACCAGAAATAAATACTATTAATTTCTGTGCAGTTACTCGATCTGTTCATATGTGTGTCATCACTGCCTAAAACAACAATTGTTTAAGTAACTGTATTTTATTTCACGGAAATTTCCCAC
>NW_005301706.1:0-704 GCF_000412655.1 Myotis brandtii
CTCCCATACACTCCCCAACTGGGGATGGAACCCACAACCCTTTGGTGCATGGGATGATGCTCCAACAGAAACACTCGACCAGGGCTGTATATTATTTATTTATTTTTGTATATTATTTTTAATGGCAATAGTACGCCTCTGTATAAATGTATGTACACACACACATGAATTGCTTTCAGTTTTCAATATTATGAATAATGCTGCATAAAAATTGTTTATGTATGTTTAGCTTTATACTTAAGAAAATTAGATTATACATGCAATTAAAATATGTAAACAATATGGTGATCAAGTTTTCAGAAATAGAGTTTCTAAAGACCCCAGAGATAAAGTAGCTAACTATCACACTTTGCTCTATAACAAACTTCAAGAATTGGCTGGTTAATTATTCTGTATTGACAGTACACCAGGCAATTAGGTAATAAGAAAATCAAACACTACCCTAAAAGATATACCTGAATACTCATTAGGATGGCTATTATCAAAACCACAGAAAACAACAAGTATTGGTGAGGATATGAAGAAACTGGAATCCTTGTGCAATACTGCAAAATGGTAGAGCTACTATGGAAAAGAGTATGGCAATTTCTCAAAAAATAAAACATTGAATTACCATATGATACAACAATCCCACTTCTGGATAGTTACACAAAAATATCAGGACTCAAATTGATTTTTAAAAAATATATTTTTATTGATTTCAG
>NW_005301707.1:0-704 GCF_000412655.1 Myotis brandtii
TCACAGAGGAGAAGAGAACAGAGCAGAAGCTTGCTTCTGTTTCGTTTTTATTTTTTCTTTAGCTCAGGCCTAGAAGAAGGCTCAGGCCAGTAGTTCCTAAGTGTGTTTGGGGGCTCCCCGGGTCCCCAGGACCATTCTGGGGGCCCATGAAGTCAGCACTGTTTTCTTCGAGCTGGGTGAACACTAGTTTCCAGAGAACTAAGACGCCGTTGGCCTTTTCTACGTTCCTCCTCTCATGAGCACACCGTGGAGTTCTCCAGGGTCTTCCTGGAGGGTGACATCACAGCAAATTGAACACAGAAGCCAATAGGGACGCAGCTGTCTTCCGTTAGGCTGGGCTGACGGAGATTTGCAAAAATGGAAAACAATGCCACCCTCTCTACGTGCTCTTTGTAGTATTAACATGCGGTGGGTTTATTATTTCTTGAAGAGAGGGATTAATGCATACATATTTCTAAAATGCTCGATTTTGGTTTTAATATGGTAAATATCAGCTGATAGAACCCATATGTGGTTCTGAATAATTTTAAGAGTATAAAAGGGTCTTGAGATCAAAAAGTTTGAAAACTGCTGGCGTGCAGAATATTTGTTTGAAAAAAAAAGGAATGAATGATTCAGGGGAGGCTGCTGATGTCATTTCCAGTTTCCTTTATGTGTATTTAACGTTTTTATAGTTTTGTGTTTTGCTTTTTAAAAATTCAACA
>NW_005301708.1:0-704 GCF_000412655.1 Myotis brandtii
ATTTTCTAGAGAAATTAGGCTTTGGACTTAGAAACAAGATACAGATGAGACACCTTTTGGGCACCCAAAACTCTGACAACCAGGCTTATATTTCTCTATCCCTGGATTAGAGAATGAGAAGATCTTTGTCTGGGAAACTGACCAATTGAGTAAAAAAGATATTTGGAGGTCTCCCATAAAATGGCTGGGCCCCCCACCCAATCACACCACAGAAGTTCGACTTTTTAGGTCTCACAGTGGACTGCCAAAGATCATCACATATTTAAGGATCATGAAAGAATGTGATCAAAACAATCAGGAAAGGAGGCTCAGAGGAAACAGGGCAAAGCAGGGAGGAAAAACCTCCAAAAATTGTAATTGCTATTCTTTGAGAGATTAGAGAAGATACTGCACTCATGAAACAGGGTTTGGAAATTAAAATGTAATAACAGAAATTAAAAATTCACCAAAGAGTGGGAATGTGGGTGGCACTGTCCAGAAATTGAATGAAAAGGCAGAGAGGCAAATATGAGAGAAAAGAGGAAATAAGAAGCTCCATTTAGGGAGTGCAAAATCTGATTAATAATAGAGTTTTAGAAAGGAAATAAAGAAAACGCAGGGGACAAAGTGATAGACGAATTATATAGAATACTTTTCCAAAATCGAAGGACATTAATTTTCATATGGAAAGGGTACATTGTGTTCCAAGCACAACACATTTTTTT
>NW_005301709.1:0-704 GCF_000412655.1 Myotis brandtii
GTAAGCTACAGCTTCCTGGCAAAGCTGCACAAGTGAATGACTAGACTATTTGGCCGTCCCTTTGCTCCTTCCAGTTATTTGTAACTGGGTTACATTACAACAGTATCGATACTATTGGGTTTGCAGCAGACTGGCTCAGTGAAGTGCATTTTCCAGAACGGTGTCTGCTTGTCCAGGTGCCTACTTCCCAACCAGTGAAATGCCATGTTTCCAGGTTCTTGTTGTTTGCATAGCAGAACCTCCATTCTCCCCCCTTGTCCCTCTCAATTCTCCCCTCTGTTGCCTGACGTGACTTCCTGGTGAAAGTCTCAATTGACTCAACTGATTCAATAAAAAAATGCAACTCACATTTAGGTGGCCTGACCTAGAAAACCCTCTTTATTTTCTTTACTATGGATATGACATAGTAGCAAAGAGATAAGCTTGGTTTGCCAGCTTTAAGGAGATTGGGTTCATTAATAGCGGGGTTTCTATTAGAGCAAGTCTAGTAGCAAAGTGAAATAGCTGTTCAAATCTAGGTATTCAGATCAATTGTTGCATGTTTTATATATGATAGACTACCTGGAGAGTCTGGGCCAGAATTGGGGGGAGAAGGCAGGTTATAGAGCATAAGGTTATTTATTTGTAATATGGCTGGGTTGAAATTCTTAACTTTTCTCCAGCTGAAAGTCTATTTGCACAACTAATCACTGAAAAAAATTAGT
>NW_005301710.1:0-704 GCF_000412655.1 Myotis brandtii
AAATGCTTTACAGGAATGACCTCATTTAATCCTCACAGGAGCTCTATGATGTCGTTTTTTATCATCAATCACAGGAGACAAATGTTCATCTGAGGAAACTAAGGCTTAGAGAGGTGAAGAAACTTTCCCAGGGACCATGACTAGTAAATGGTGGGCCCAGCAATCAGCCGGGTTGTCTGGCTTAAACACTTACTCTCTTAATTGCAAAATTAACAGCTGCTGATACCTAATGTGCATATACTGTCTACCCAGCTAGATTTTATGCTCTTCAGGGCACCTATATAACATTTCCTTCATGTCACCCTCAGAGCTGGCATTATGCTATGCCCACAGTCAATCAGTACTTATTGAGGGAGTAAATGAATTAATAAGTGAATAAAAATCAATGCTCCATCTGCAAAGGCCAAGAAAAATTAATTGATTTGGACCTTCAAATCGCTTGCAGAATCAGGAAAAATGTTCCTGCTGCTGCATTTGGCAATAGAAAGCAGATAAATTGCTGACTTGCTGCCCATGTGCTCAGTCTAGAGTGAGAGCTGGGAGTAGGTCTATGTGAACAACCATGACATCCTTCAGTTTTGTCCCTGGCAGCTCTCCAACCCACCAAGCCTATCCTGATCCTCAGAATCCACAAGGTTCATTGGGAGAGAGGTGAACACCACAGGAGTTTACCAGTGTCAAGGCCAATTCTTCCCGAGACCCAA
>NW_005301711.1:0-704 GCF_000412655.1 Myotis brandtii
TCCGGGGCCTGCTCCGCCCAGTTCTGTGCTGCGCACCCAGCTTTGCGAGTGGGAGGAACGAGGACCCAGGGTGCTCGCTTGCTACGGCTGCTTAACAAGTGGCTACACACTTAGCGGCTTCAACAGCACCCGCTGCCATCAGTGTCTGCCGGTCGGAAACGGGGTGACTGCACGCTCAGGGTCTCGTCAGGCTGCACCCCCAGATGTGGTGTGCGCAGCCCCCCAAATCCAAACAGGCCCCAGCGCCGTGCCTCTTACTTAGCGGCAGTTTGTACGAGGGGTGGCCACCTGTCTCCTTTCAGAGGAGATTTTTCCAATTCTGTCTCCTGCCCTCTGATCTCCAACTGGAATTCAGAGAGCGAAGGAGCCCCGAGATGCTGTCCGCGGGGAGCAGCCCCCCTAGACACAGCGCAGGGGAGGGATCTGTGTGTGAGGCCAAGGGACTCACCAGCCCCACCTCGCCCACCCGACACGGCAAAACAGAGCTCTCGCCTTTATCAGCCACTGCTGGCCTGGGGATGGCAGTGTCTTCTCACCAGGCACCTTACCCTCCCCTCCCACCCCCTGCATTCCCCGTGAACAGCTAGGATGATCCTTAGAAATATGACCCCATCACTGCGGGGCCCTGAGCCCTGTAGCAGCGCCATTGCTCTTCCAGCAAAACCTCGGCCCTTGGCGGGTCTCTGAGGTTTGGGTGAAGTGGC
>NW_005301712.1:0-704 GCF_000412655.1 Myotis brandtii
G
The DNA here is from genome assembly GCF_000412655.1 of Myotis brandtii. Taxonomy (NCBI): domain Eukaryota; kingdom Metazoa; phylum Chordata; class Mammalia; order Chiroptera; family Vespertilionidae; genus Myotis; species Myotis brandtii. Next base: position 2 of record NW_005301712.1, read on the forward strand.
GGCGTGGGCAGTCATGTGAGGACAGTGCTGACCTCGGTTCTACACTCAGCAAGAACTCAGGTCTGCAAAGACCATATGCTTGATGTGGCCATGGATGGACATGTAAAAAGGTAACCCTGGACTGACTTATTTCACTGAGCATAACATCCTCTAGGTCCATCCATGCTATTGCAAATAGCAAGACTTCATCCTTTTTTATGGCTGTGTAATACTCCATTGTATATACGTACCATGACCTTTTTTATATCCGTTTATCTATTGATGAACACTTGAGTTGCTTCCATATCTTGGCTGTTGTAACTAATGCTGCAATGAACATAGAGGTGAATAATATTGAAAGTAAACTGCTTAAAAAAAAAAGACAGTCGTAGACACATATCCACCTCTTCCCTGCCTTCTTTCCCATCTCATTCCTCCCATACCCCTTCTGCTGGAGGAAGCCTTCTGAAGCACCTCTTGCATAAAAGCACTAGTTACTCATCTGTTAAGGTAAAGAATGTCAACATTGTAGTATCTATTGAGTGAATTATGAAGCAAGGTTAGAAGGGAAATTAATAAAGCAATGAAAGCAATGGAAACATCTGACATTTAGAGCAATATTTTCCTTAAGGGGGCTGGCAAATCAAGTGTGAATACACATTGATCCTTTATCTTTTTAAAAAATATATTTTTTTATTATTTCAGAGAGGAAGGGAGAGGGAGA
>NW_005301713.1:0-704 GCF_000412655.1 Myotis brandtii
AAAGGACCACTATGTGGAACATTGCTGACAAGCCCTGTTATAAAATTTGACCTCCTTGCCTCTCTTTTCCTCACTCAAGTATTCTGCTAGCACTAGCACACCACATAATGTTGTTTTGGTCAATGATGGACACATATACAATGGTGATCCCATAAGTTATCATGGTGCTGAAAATTCCTATTGCCAAGTGATACTGTAGCCATTATAATGTTGTAGCACAGCACATTCCTCATGTGCTTGAGGTGATGCTGGTGTAAGCAAACCTATGCTTATAATTGTACAAAAGTATAGCACAGACAATTCTGTACAGTACATAATACTGGATAATGACATCAAACGACTATGTGTTTACTGTACTTTTTATCATTATTTTAGAGAGTACTCTTTTTATTTATAAAAAAGAAAGGTTGCTGTGTAATGTGGACAGAAGCCTCATGCATCTTGTGTTTCTCAATTGCATTATTTTCTCTTGAACTTGATTTAATTTTGTGATATTTTGTATAGAAATATGCTGTACAGGCTTGTAGGCCAGAAGCAATACCATAGGCTATACGATATAGCCTAGGTGTGTACTAGTCTATACTATCTAGGTTTGTGTAATGTTCACACAATAACAAAATCACCTAATGACTAATTTTTCAGAACACATCTCCATTGTTAAGCAGCTCATGACTGTATTTTTACTGGATGGTGTCCTCGCTTCA
>NW_005301714.1:0-704 GCF_000412655.1 Myotis brandtii
AATTTCTTTATTGATTAAGGCATTACATATGTGTCCTCTTTAATGGAAATTGTTGAATAAAATTTAGCAACACAATTAACAGTGTGTCTTTTGAAAACTGTTATTATATAGAGTGTGACCAAAATAAAATTTCATTTAAAAAAAATGTTTGCCAAATATGACAGCCAAAAAATCTTATTTGTATGTTTGTTTCTAAAACCACTCCATTAACATAAAATATGCACACAGAGTAGTATATGGCTTTATGCATTATCACAAAGCAAACACCCACCTGTATCATCTGTACTATCTCCCAAGATTCAGAACATTAGCAGCAGCATGGAAGGCCCCTCATGTCCCTGCCAGTCATTACTTCATCCTTCCTCTTGAAAACTAATCAGTATACTGACATTTAATGCTGCAGATTGTTTTGAAAATAGCTGTTTTGGCTCAACACCAAACCCTTGAGATTATCAATGCTGCTCCTTGTATTGGTGGTTTTAGTCATGTTTGTTGCTGTGTAGTAATCAATTTTATATGACTATCTTGAAATTTATTTTGCCACTCTCTTGTTCATAGGCATTGTATTACTTAATATAGTTTATATATTTCATTACTGCTATTTTGGTCATACAAAAGGGTAACCCTTTATATGACTAAATCCATTATTCTTTTCCTTTATGATTAAACAAGAGGCCCAGTGCATGGATTCATGCACTGGTGGG
>NW_005301715.1:0-704 GCF_000412655.1 Myotis brandtii
ATGATGCAGTGTACGCCTAATTTGCCTACAAACGTCAAGTGGGCATAATAATCTGGCCACTCAGTGTATATATCAAAGCCTCCCCACATTGTCAGTTCAGGCTTTGGATCAAGGTCCCCTGAACTAGCAGCGCTGCGAAATAAAGGTTTTGCTTTCCTAATTCCTCTGAGTAATAAAGATTTTACTTTCCCGATTCCTCTGGGTAATAAAGATTTTATTTTCCAGATTCCTCTGGGTGCCGGCTATGGTTCTCTTGGGCCATTTGCAACAACATTCTTGCTTCCCTGACCCACGAAGCGTCAGCTGCGCTGGGTTTTAGGGCCAACGCTGATGAGAGCGGACTCCCGGGCACTGGGGCACTCATTCAGGCTCTGAGACCCTGGGAAGGCGCCACTGGCACATTCGCCGGTTCCTGGATTCGCGGGGCCTGGAGAGACCGCTGCGACTCTGCGCTCTGGGGGACTCACTGAGGCAGGAAACAGCTTTCCGGACCCGCGGTTACATCTCTTCCCCGCCCCTCCTCGTCCCCCGCCCCACTTGGCCGAGTTCAGGCCTGTCTTTCGGGACAGAAGAGGTTGGCTGATCACCCGCTAGGCAGTTATCTGCCTCTGTTTGCTGGACGGACTGACTGTGGAGCTCTTAGGTAGTTGATCTGCCTCTGTTTTGGGGCTTCCTGGGGAGGAAGTCAAACTCGGACTGACTGT
>NW_005301716.1:0-704 GCF_000412655.1 Myotis brandtii
GCCAAAGAAATTTTTTATGTGGAAATGCCCTTTCTCATGTTTGGCTAATGTATCTTTGGAGTAGAGCAATGCTGGCTGTGATAGTCAAAGGCTGCCTTCTAATGGGTTTATCAAGGTAGCATTTGTTACACTGGTTCATGTCACATGGTCCACTGTCTAGGCCTCAGAATTTAGTAGCTCTGAAACCTGATAAGTATGCACACAAAAGACAGATCTGTCAAATTTGCCAAGCTCATGAGAAATAATCATAACAGGTATGATTATTCTTTAAGTTTTCGTGGTTAACACATTTTCTCCCTGAGAATATATCTACTCTGAAAGCCAAATAATAATAATAATCGAAAGGTGGTTTGGGAAGCATGGATTTTTTTTTTTTAAAGCAAATTAGTCAGATGAGCTGAATGCTTAAGGTACCAGATTACATTAATTTAGTGTTGCAGGTTACAAGTCCACAGATACTCGAAATTTCTGTTGCTTGCTGAGACTCGCTTTCATATACTATGTACTATACAAACATGGCGGGCACTGCCAACATTTGCCTCTATGACTTCTTTTTCTATGCTTCCAAGACTGACTTGCCCACTCTCTAATGAAAATATTCTGTATTTATATTAACGTAGATTGTATCATATTTTGCCAATAAGGGTCCATACTTTTGCTTAGGATAATTTTTTTGTATTCTCTGCTCTATTCTGTGTTGCCTT
>NW_005301717.1:0-704 GCF_000412655.1 Myotis brandtii
TTTTTTTTTTTTAGGTGATTAGTTTTTGATTTATTTATTGATTCATTGACTCACTAATTTTTTTTCCATTCAAGAAAAATGTTCGTTGAGTGATAATTCCACATCAGGCACAGCACTAAGAGCTGGATAGACATTCCCTCCCATGGGTCGTCCGAGGGCCTGGTGGGTGAGAGGCTGTCGGGACAGCACTAGGTGCATGTTGGTCCTGAAACCCACATTCCCTTCAGTGACTTCGGCCCTTGGTCTCAGTTCTGGAAGTCTCAGTGGCCTAACCTTTCTTCTATGGATTTCCTCATGGGCAACTGCTTGCCTTGACATCTTGCATAAAATATAAAAAACGTCCAATTATGAGTGTTTTAATGTGAATGGAATAGTCACGAGTTAACAGAAATCTCCTTTTTAAAAATTACTATTATCTTCTCAGTGGATTCATCTGGCTCTGGTTTGGACATATCCCTTCTCTCCCACCCTGGTTCATCATACGTGTGTTTATATCTGACTCTCAGGGGTGTGGCTTTGGGACTCATTTTGTTTTTTACCAGAAGGTACCTTTTACTCCATACACATTTATATAAGCAGATGGTTCTACTCAACCCCACCAAACAGACCTGAGTTCTACATTGAATTGCTATGTTGAGAGGGAACATAATTCTTGTACCTACAGAATCTGGGCTGTAATAACTGTGGGTATAATTTGGAATTCC
>NW_005301718.1:0-704 GCF_000412655.1 Myotis brandtii
CCGCCCCCCTTCATACCTGCTCTCTTGAAACTTATGGTCTAGCCAGGACTTAACCAAGGAACTTATTAATGTTTCTTCTGCCTCTGGACTCCTTCACCGCATGCCTCTACATATTGCAATACATGTCCTATATAAATATGTTATTATGTTTAGAATCTGATCCCTGACTAAACTGTGTGCTACATGTTGGTCTGGATTGTGCCTACAATGTGGGAAATGTTTGTTCATTGGATATCAGTTGAATAATTTGGTTCTTTATACTTTGTGCCCTGCCCAACATCAAGTAGAATTGAGGTAACAATCCTGTGTATGGAGCCTCAGGGGAAACACTTATCAGCCATGTATCCTGCCCTGATGGTTTCATCTCAATTCTTTAGCAAGTAAAAGCATGTAAAGGGCATAGAGGAAAGTAAGTTATAAAATGTCCATAATTGTAGCTGCCCTTGCAATAGAAAGTTTGAGATGACCAAAATGACCCCATGGCCAAAAGAGACAGACAAAAATCTCTTTTTTGAAGGACAAGCACATTTTAAGTAAAAGTATGGCAGGTTATGTAGGTAAGGAGGTAGTAAAGAGATAGCTAATTTCTTATGGCAGTGCAATACATAATTGCATTTAAACCTTTAAAAATTAAATTTATTTAAATTTTTCCAGCTTTGAGATATAATTGTCATAAACGTTGTATAAATTTAAGGTGTACAATG
>NW_005301719.1:0-704 GCF_000412655.1 Myotis brandtii
CCCCTCAACCCCACAAAGAGGTATGTCAGTCTGTTCCATGCCTCCCTAATTTTGCAAGCTTAGCCTTTTGGCCAAATAATGCAATCTCTTTTGACAACTATAATACTAACTTCATTTCAGAGAGTATATTATTGACTTTATTTTGTTAAGGGTAAAATATTAGCATACATAAATTCCTACTACACACATATATCCTACAGGTAAATTATTTTTAGAGTGACATTACTTGAAGCCAACCATCCTAATATTATTGCAGTAGCAATGTATCTCCAGACTGTCAGTGCTCAAATTGCATGCCTTTTCTCCCTGCTTTGGGTGAACACTCTTTTCACAAAAGCTTGTGCTTATAATCACAGCACCTCACTCACAGAATGACTATCACCAGAAAGGTCATGCTAAATTTCAGGTATTATCTAGCTCATATTGATAATTATAATGTCTGAAAAATTTCTCTAATACACTGAATAAGGCCAATAAAGTACATTAAGGCATAGTTTTTACCAAAAAATTGATAACATTCTTATACACAAATGATAGTGATATTTTTCTTTCAAAAGTATTTTCTAAAAATAATAACCTTAGCAAGATTCCACAAATCTAAGTTGTTTTTCTCCTAATTCTCTATTATTCCCTTTCTCAATTAGCACTCTACCTCTCAAATGATAAAGGAGGTGAATGTACTTATGATCACAAAATATTACCTA
>NW_005301720.1:0-704 GCF_000412655.1 Myotis brandtii
TTTTTTTTTCAGACAGCACTTGAAAAAGTAAATACTAACAATCCTGAGAATCCTAATCATGTTGCTCTTCATGACTAGGGATTTGTTCTTGTAATAATAATAAGAGGGGACGCACATCCAGTACTTATTATGACCAGGGATTCTGAGCTCTCTCCAGTTATCTCAATCCTCACAATCATCTTTGAGGCAGGTACTATTCTCATCTCCAATTTACAGAGGAAGAGATGGAGACCCACAGAGGTTGTTAGGTAGCTCACGATGAGAATGTAAGAAGGGGCAAAGGTGGGGTTTGAACCCAGATAGGCTTGCTCCAGACGTTCGGCACGTTATAATGCCGGGGAGAGTGGTGCACACATTTTCTTGTTTGGTTTTCTTTTAATCATAGAGAGTTTCTTCTCTGTGCGGCCCCCTGCTTCACAGACAACTAGAGAACAGATGAGAATCACCCTTTCTCAATGCCAACACCCAAAGCTGCCACTGACCTTGACTTTGAGGCATTTCTCAATTGTCAACCTCGGGCTAAATAGTTCTCCATTGTTCAGGGCCATCCTGTGCATTGCAGGGGGGTTGGCTGCATACATAGCCTCTCTTCCCACTTGATGCCAGTAACACCCCTTCTCCAGCTGTAACAACCAAAGAGGTCCGCTGGGACACAAATTCACTCCTGCCTGAGCACCACTGAGTTAGTGCGATGGTGACCCGAT
>NW_005301721.1:0-704 GCF_000412655.1 Myotis brandtii
CATTAATGACAGTTTAATACTTTGATGATTAATAGCTTTGATATGCTGGCATCCATTTAAAATATTCATACTTTAATGCATCACCTGAGAATAATCTAATTAACTAGACATATTAATGTTAATATTCTTACTTATATAGAGTGCAAGAATCTATCATTTGAAACAAAGATAGCATTAACATGGTGTAATACTTAATATTCCAGTAATTATTAAGAATATGGGCCATTATTCATTTACATGTATAGCTTGAATTAATACATCTTGACAAATTCTCAAAATAATTTCATTATACCTCCAGAATATTATGCATGGGATTTTGTATGATTCAGGGATGATTGCAAAAGTTATATTAAAAAAAAATAATTCTAATACACTTTCCAAGATGTTCTCTTTACTTCATAGAGCTGTGTGACAAACAGTTGCTAACTAATCTCCTTGTTTTACAAAGTCCAAAGATAAAGATATTTATGAATAACATATATTTGGACTTTCATAAAAGTACATCAACAACAAAAAATATCACAGGACAACTGATAGATATAAGTTGCATATTAAGTGTTTTAATATTTAATGATTGCTAAGTTAAAAAGTACACTTATGCAGTATTTATACTTAATCCTACCTGCTTTCAAACATTTGAAATTTGTGCGGAATTGAAAAGGAGTATTTAAAAGCCAATTCAAAAGGACAAAAAACAGAAGAAG
>NW_005301722.1:0-704 GCF_000412655.1 Myotis brandtii
CAAATGAAGAAGGTCCAGCTGAGCCACATGCATTCAGAGCCTCTTCTCTCTCTTGCCAATCAGTTGAGTCTCTCCTCTCATTGGTGGAGCAGGGGAGTTGGTTAATGAATGAGGCACACAATTATATCTCCCATGCGTCTCTATCCTCCATGGGTTGAGACATAATCATTGTCCCTGATGGACTGTAAAGCTGCAGTACCATCCTCAGAGGCAACAGATAAATAACACTGGGATGCATAGAAAAGAATGGGAAACAAAACTGTGCAAGGATTGATTCATTTATAAAATCTATATCCAAAGCTGCAGGTAATATGTACCTATGTGTGAGCTTGAACAGGTACATGGAGCAAGAGTACTTCTGGTTTCTTCTAGCCCTAAGAATCTAAGAGGCATGAGAATGCCACAGATAGCATATTAACATAAAGCATAAGTCAAGATCTCTCTTCCTAGTGCTGTCTGTCACACAAGATCAAATAGTGAGTTGGGTCATTCGTCCCGTGAAGCCTTCCAATTCTTCTCCTTGTTCTCAGGTTTAAGTTACAACCTCTTAGATTATCCTACAAAGCCTCATATTGTGGTCTGGGACCTGTCTATAATTAGTATCTCATTTCTTATGACTCTTTCCCTCACCCTCAACTTTACTATTTTTTTTAAGCATCAGCACTGTCACATGAGCATTCTCCTCTGAAACACTCTCATCCTCT
>NW_005301723.1:0-704 GCF_000412655.1 Myotis brandtii
TCAGATTAAAACATGATCTTCCAATACTCTGCTTTGATCAAAAATACTATTTAGATAAGATATCAAACTGAAATAAATTAATTTTTAAAAATTTAAAATACTAGTTTTAGAGCTATCACTGGTTATAGACAACAAAGAACTTTAACAGGGATTTGGTAAATATTACTAGAGACTAAAGACTCTGTAGTTTATGCTTACATTGCACTTGTATAGATTAACAGAATAAATGAAAAAGTGCTTTTCTTTCATTTCGTAAATGGTAATTGTCTTTTCAGATTAAATTTCCAGTGACATCATACATCATATAGATATCCCAAAAGAGACACTCAGTAACTTAGAAAGTTGCTCTAAAATAAAGTAGATGGTTTAGATGCATAAGAAGCGTCTGAATAAAATTTTTAATGAAATGTAAGGGAAAAAAATCACCTGGTATTTATATTGATATAAATATGTATTGATATTTCACACCTGATATTTATTTGTTTTGATATAATTTTTAACTTTGTAGCTATAGTCTAATTAAGACACTAAGTATTATAAGTGGATATTTGACTTTTCTCTATATGACTATAAATTTATACATGCAAGTAGCAAGCCCCTCCCCCCTCTTACCTCTAGACATTTCTACTGGAAAATGAGAAATCACCTTATATTTAGGTTAATAGTATTTGAGATAATGGTTATTATATTCTAATCATTTTTTT
>NW_005301724.1:0-704 GCF_000412655.1 Myotis brandtii
TGTCCACCCTGTTGAGTAGGCCTGGGCAGAATTTGTTGAGATAATAAACAATCTTCCACCTCAGACTATATGATCTCTACAGTACTTTACTCCATGGGAGCAGGGACAGGCCTCTACCCCCTCCTTGCTTCTATTGGCTGGGACAGAGCAGAACAGACCCACATGTCCACGCTCTGACACAAGTACAGGAGCTGTAAATCTGAATTTCTCAAGTGTTATGAAACAATGTTGGAATTGTTTGAATGGCTGATAAAGAGAAGAAAAATCCCTTCCTCCTTTTCTTGAGGTAGAAGTTCATTTAGTCTGCCTCCTCTGACAGAAATCTCGAATTCTCCCCTGGCTGCATCTGTAACAGGGCTCCTTATCAGTTTTGCCAAGCCCTTTATAAAAGTGGAAATGAGACACTTTATAGTCCAGATATTATAAAAAAATAAGTCCCAACACTATGTTATCAATCATGCACAACCAGCAATGCATGCACACTCCAGATGTAATACGTAAGCTTCCACATAATGATAACATAATTGGGGAGAAATAGCCTATAAGGACTAGACTACTAACCACTTGACTGTATTCAAAAAGATTTTCTTTTTTGTACAAATAGTTTAATCTTGAGTAATATTAATAGAGAATAACATCTAAAAATATTATATTCTTATTTGGAGAATAAAGAAACACTACAGTTTTCAAACAGAAAATTATTT
>NW_005301725.1:0-704 GCF_000412655.1 Myotis brandtii
CACACACACTCACCAAAGTTACACATATTTTTCTTTCATTTATTGGAAGATATGAAGAAATTGCATGATAAGCTGAAAAATATGTACGATGGTGATGACTCAGTAAACACCTCAGCTTTCATGTCGTGGCGGCCTGAAGTCCTTGAATGCATTCACTCAGGGCTAAACCCTCCTGGAGAGCTTACCATGTGCCGAGTACCATGCTAGGCACTTTTCTGAGGCTGAGTGGGGTTGGGAGATAAAGGTCATGATCTTTGACCTTATGGGGCTCCCAATCTGGTGGAGGGGTCACCACGTTCTCTAGCACTGCAGGCAGTGTGTGCTGAGTGTCCACTGAGGGGGTGACCATATGCGATCCCTGTGGATGAGGGATCTGAAGCCTCCAAGGGAGGTGGGTTCTGAGTCGGTCTTGAAGAAGCACAGCATGTAGAAAATTGGGGTCTCAGAGAGAAGAGCTGCTCACCAACCTCCTGCCTCTGATGATCTTATGATCTCTGTGAATAAGAGAAAAATTAAATTGGAACACATTTGGGCCACTGTATCTTTGGATCTCTTTGTTACAGCAGCTTAGCCTATAGCTTAACCAATACATTTGTGAAACAGTTATTGCGCTTACCTCCTCCTAACACATCCAGGCCAATATGACTCAGTCAGCAAGATGAAAGGAAGGGAGCCAATGACAAGAGAATCCTTGTGATGAGCCG
>NW_005301726.1:0-704 GCF_000412655.1 Myotis brandtii
AGGTTCGCCATCACTGATGTAGGGGGTGATGTTGCATGGAAGGGAGCCACCCACCATGCTGCCCTAAACACAGGACCACCCTGCAATGACCCATCCCATCTGCTGTCCCTGCCACCCTGGGAGTCTCGCTTTTACCCTTACCCACCATGTGAAATGCCACTTGCTCTGGGAATTTCACCTTTTGGAACATGACTCAGAATACAGAAGAAAGCTGAAAGGACCTTGGCAAAGTCAAAGCTACTGTCATCACCAAGTCCACACAGAGGAGCCTTTGCTCAGGCCGTGACTCACACTGGAGACAGATTTCTAACAAGGTCAGTTATCTGATAACCCACATCACAGCCAAGGAGAAACAACGAATTAAGAGGGGACAGAAATCAGAGAGCTGGCTGATAGTAAAAAGAGGTGCCAGTTGACAGTGAGGAAAGAAATGAAAAAGCTATTAAAAAGCAGCCAAAATAATTTTTTAAAAAACCCATAGCAATCTCGGGCCCAATGATAATAGTGGCATCATGTGGAGGGGGCAGGGCAGTCAGTAATGCCAAAAAGTGAAGGCCACCACCGAGCCAGAACACAATTTCATTTCACGCAAGGCTGAGCTGGTCTGGCCGGCCGAGGCTGCAGGGGTGAGAGGACCTGCCTGAGGACACAGCGAGTGGCAGAGGCAGGACAGGGGCAGTCCCTCAGACCCCACCCTGGCTGCA
>NW_005301727.1:0-704 GCF_000412655.1 Myotis brandtii
CCCTGTTTAAAAAGTTTGAGGACCCCTGATCTGGGGTCTCAGTGGCAGGATTGCCTCCGCTCTCAGGTGGCCCGAGCTCCCCCAGCAGACCTGGGAGCTTTAAAACTCTTCATGCCCAGGCCTCACTCCAGGCCAATTACATCGTGAATTCTAGAGCTGGGCTTCCCGGCCCCACGCATTTACAGTTCCCAGGTGACTGCAATGCACGGCCGCTCTGAGACCCACTGATCATTGAAGAGGGGCCGAGTACACGGAGTAGGTGGATGACCTGATTTTCAGGTGACACCTGCTTGAATACAGGCAGTCCTGACTCCGCACTGTTTCGATGCTCATTAATTTCAGTTACCAGGGTTTAGTTAAATAACAGTTCCCAGCACTGCAGTTCAACCTCATGGTATGTCGGCTGAGTGAGTGCATCAAAGTACCAGCTGCTGCTGGCTCTTCCGTGGCAAATTTGGTGGGACCCGTGGTTGGTCCTTCCTCCCAGTCTAGTCCACTAGGGGGCGACTTTAAGTCTGCAGAGCAGACACACCCAGAATTGTTGCCTCAAATCCATTCAACTCCAAAAGTAGAAGCAGAAAGGACCTCAGAGCCTAGACCTCAGGCCAGGTCCTGGCCCACGTTGTCCACCCTGGAGAGCCCAGGCAGAGCAGAATGGACTCGCCTGCAGGCAGGCCAGCCCGGGAGGGGGAGGCATCACCTGC
>NW_005301728.1:0-704 GCF_000412655.1 Myotis brandtii
AACTGTGAGGTTTTCAAAATCTTGTCCCAATCTACATTTCCAACCAGAAACTCAACACTCCGTCCCAGAATCCACCATTCCAATCACCAATAAAAACGCATCATTGCCTCATTGGCCACAACAGTTAAGGGCTTTGCTTGTCTTTCTCCTCTGCTTGGCGAGCAGTCTCCACCTGCCTCCTTTACTTCCTCCTAAAGCCTCAGTTCATGGTTTACCTTTCCCCAAGTCTTCTCCAATGTCTCCACAGGAAGGCATATACCCCGTCCTGTACTAACTACTACAACATTGTGTTCAAAATACTACTGTATTTCTTAATGCACAAAACAGACTGATTTGTCCATGTTTCCTTACAAATCTCTCTTTATTGTCTTTCCCTCATTTTTAAAGGATTCCCAAATTTCCTCTAAATCCTATGACAACTGAAAAGATATAGCATGGTCACTTTCGATGCAGTGTGACAAATTTTCCTAATTTTTAAAAACAGGATGCAACACTGTCAACATGAGTTAAGTTATGCTCCCAACTCTATTGGGTCCTGTCTGGGAAGGGCTTTCCTTATCTTTCCTCATCCTACACACAACAGATAAAGACAAAGTCCTGAAATAACAAATCAATGTCTGTGTTTTAATCTCCCTGTTGTTTCTCATCATAATTAATTTTGATTAACACATGTTTTAAGACATTTTAAACTTAATAAATTTAAA
>NW_005301729.1:0-704 GCF_000412655.1 Myotis brandtii
TTGCACGAATTTTGTGCATTGGGCCTCTAGTAGAATATATAAAAGCTAAACAAATTTTAAAATTAAATTTATTGAAGTAACATTGGTTAATAACATTATACATTTCAGGGATACAACATTATAATTCCATATAACAATTCCATATTGGGTAAAGGGATTTACCCTCCCTTCACCCCTTCTTCTCTGGTAACCGCCATTCTGTTGTCTGTATCTATGAATTTGTTTTTTGAAAACTAGACAAATTTCATGGTTATATTACTTACCCAGGGAGAGAGAATGATGTCGAAGAATTTAGAGTTGGAAGAAACCTTAGACTTCAGGTGGGCTAGGCATATGTTAGATTTTCCAGAGGAGGGGGCAGCGCAAGTGGCTTGTCTGCAGGTACTCGGCAAGTTAATTGCAGAGTGGGCATTAGAACCGGGTCGGCCCGCTTTCTGGCATAGCCTTCTATCACTTGGTATACTCTAGGATGCATGTCCCTTGGGGTAGAGAGCTACAGAGTAGATAGATCAGAGCACAGAAAGACCAACAGTTTGCATGCGATTCAGTTTAAATTATCCATGCCATTGGGGGTGGGGGAGGGAGAGATAGTGGAGTAGATAATATAAAAATTATTAAAATTGGGTTTTTCAAAATATCAGTGCATTTTTTATCTCCTTAATTTTCTTGGGCTTGCATAATGTTCTGTGTCCCAGAAACCTGCT
>NW_005301730.1:0-705 GCF_000412655.1 Myotis brandtii
GGAAAAATATCCTTGAGTGAGGATTTAAAAAAATATATATTTAGTTATAATGTTTATAAACCAAGGTTGTCTTTATGATGAACCTATAATCAAGAAAATGTTGATTTCCTAATACTGTTGATGATGGATGATGGATTCTCTGCAGAACTATCATTTTTGATGTTTAATTATACCCCATTTATGCAATTGAATGTGCTACTTACAAAATATGAAAAACATTTCACCTCTCATCCAGTGACAAAAAGGCCTGTGCAAGGACATTAGGAGTCCAGCTTTGAGGTCAGTCACTCTCTTCAATGGACTGACAACGAGGAGCAGAAGCTGCAGTGGGCTCTTTGTCACCGGCAGGGCATGTCAGGTTGAAATCTGTCTGTGCCTCTGGCGCAGTTGCATGGACACTTGTTTTCCTGTCAGCCACAGCCAGGCAGATAGGAATTCCAGCAATCAATAGCAGGCAAGTGTTTATACAACTTGAAACTGAAGAACCTAGATTGAATAGCTTTCAACCACTATGACTGACTTTACCTTCCTGAGCCATAATTCTGTCCTGGGCAAAGTCAATGTTAAAGTTGCAGGTTTAATATATTTAAAAGTCAGAAAAGTTATCCTCTTCATCATAGCACCAAAATAGTTAACATTTACTGTATACCAAGTATGTGCCAGGACCTGGGCTGGTGCTCAAGTATCTTTACCACAGTTATTTAT
>NW_005301731.1:0-705 GCF_000412655.1 Myotis brandtii
ACACACACACACACACACACACACACACACTCTTGCATATATATGTCAAACATGGGAAAATATATATATATGTATTTAGTTCTAAGATATATTAAATGTGTTAAAATAATATTTTGCTTTAAAAAATAGCCGTGTTTTGCAACTCATTTGTCAGTTTTCTAATTATTGATAAGATAGATATAATGCAACTAGTTCCTGGTAAAATTTTTATGTATAAAATCAAATGGAAGCATACTTATTCAATATTTATTTAACTCTGCTACATTCCTGCTGTTTGGCTCCTTATTAGTGAGTCTATGGCAGAGTTTATCTTCACCTCAGCGTTTTATGTCCCACATTGCCTTTATTTGAGGACAAATCTAAAGTTAAGTTTCAAAGATTTTTGAAGTTTTCATTTTCTGGAATGCCACATAATGTGTCTACTGTCATAAGGGTACACGTTTTAAAGAGTAGCAGCAGAGGTCTACGCACAAAGTATGTAACACATGTTTTCTAAATGAGGCAGCCTGTTATAATGGGGATTATAACAGCTCTCAAAAGATCTTATTCAAGCATGATGCTACTAATCAAGAAACACTGAGATTGTATGACAGCTAATGTGATGTCATGTGAAGCATAAAAAAGCCAACAGCTTACATATGCTTTCTAAAAGTCTAATGTAGCTCCCAGTTTATAGAAAATATAGGAAGGAGAGGGATACATTTT
>NW_005301732.1:0-705 GCF_000412655.1 Myotis brandtii
GAACCCGGGACGCCTGTCCTGTCACCGAACGAGAGAGAACGTCTGTGTGCAGAGCCTCTGATGTTTTGGATCTCTTCATTACAGGTGCTTGTGTGACCTCCTAACACAACAAAAAGGCAGGCGCAAATACCAACTCTTCTTTTCACCAGGCCAGACACACCGCCCGCACCAGCCTGTTCCCCTCAACGCTGCACCTAGAGATCTCCCTGCACTAGCCATGTAACTACCGCTTGGCCGCTTCGACAACTGCCGGGTATTCCATCGCGGACAGAATATCATAATCTCCGTAACCTGCTCCCTAATGATGAAGGTTTGAGATGTTGCAGATATTTCGCTTTTACAAAACTGCTGCCGTGCCCTCTCCGCGCATCATTTCTCACGTGATCAGGCATGTTCGTAGGATGCGCACCTCAGAGTGAAACTTCGGAGCCAAAGGTTATGCAGGCGCGCCGAGGTTTTACTCAACCTGACAGATTAGCGGCGCTGGATCGGTCCCTATTCGTGCTCCCGCCAGCAACGGTCTCGGAAGTGCCCGCTCAGGCCCACGGCCTCACCAGAAGTGTGTTATTACACCTTTTTCCGATTAGAGTTGACGTACGATATTATATTAGTTCCCCTTCTCGTTTTTTTCTGTCCAACCCCTTACTCGGCTCCCCTCTGGCAACCATCGATTTGTTCTCTGTATCTAAGTTTGTTTCTGTTTGT
>NW_005301733.1:0-705 GCF_000412655.1 Myotis brandtii
CGGTGCTCGTGGAGATCATCATGGCGGTAAAGCCCTCCCTCTGGTGCTTCCTTTGAACCTTGTGACAGTTCCGAGAGGTCAGCAAAGGCAGGATCACCAGCCCATTTTGCAGATGAGGAAGCTGAGGCTGAGAGAAAGTGATTTGCCCAAGGTCACCAGCCCTCAGTGACAGTGTCCATGTGGGGGTGTCTCTAGCTGACAGAGCCCCTGTTCTCTCGGACCCACGGAGGAACCTGCCCCTGACCTTGCTCTTCCCCCTGCACAGAGCAGGCCAGGAAGGCAGTGTCCCCGCCCCTCACTCCCTCCCATACCCAGCATCACTCACACACGCCTGCAGGAGCACTGATGTATTCTGCACGTAGAGGGCCAGGCTGTAGGCTTGACTGATGGGCTCAGCTGGGGAGATGGGCCCCCCCGGACTGAGGGGTGGCAGCAGCAGGGTCAGCAGGCAGAGGGGGGCTGGCAGAGACATCAGAGGTCAGCACCAGTCCCCAACTCCGCCCACTGATTCATCTACTCCTCCTAACAACTCAAACGGAATCAGCCCTTGTGGCCGGCAACCATCTTGCGTATCCAAGTCAGGGCAGAATCACCCCGAAGGGAGATTTCTTCCAGCCCAGAACATTCCCTTGAGCTCCAGACCCACGTAATCAACTTCCTGCTTCCTTAGATACTAATAAGCACCTCAAACTCCAAATACGCACC
>NW_005301734.1:0-705 GCF_000412655.1 Myotis brandtii
TTTCCTATTACTCATTATATTGATTCACCATAAGCAGTTGAGAACCAAGAAAATGTTTTCCGGCTGGATTAGAAAGCAAAGAACGTCGTGGAGCAAAAACAAGGCCAGGGTACTGAAATTGTGGCCAGATGTTGGGCCAGCCCAGGAGTCTTACACAATCATAGAGGATGGAATACTCATCTTTGTAGAGGCATTAAGGAGGCGTCTTCCTGAGGGAGGGTTAGAATTCCCTGTCACATCTTCTCAGCTCGCTGGACCACAGTGAAGGAAGGAACTCATCAATTACACGCCACTCAGATCCCAGCACATTTTCCAAAGCACTTCTTGTTTTTCAAACCCCATGTTCCCAGAACCAGCACAATTTCTCTTCTTGTTGGGAGGTAGGAAAAGTCAGAGAGGGGCAAGTGGAAACCTTTAGCCATTGAGGATGATGAGTAAAGACTGGTGGAGTTCAGCCTTCCTAATAGGCAGCTGTGTGGAGAGCTTCCCAGCTCCTGCTTCGCCCCAAGGCTGCACTTCCCCCCTCCCCAACCCCCAGGATTAGGAAACTGCTCCAGGCAAGCAGAGTACCTGTTAGAGTTCACCGATGTTCCCATTCCTGTTTTCTGGTTTCTATCTCATGATGACCATCCATCTAAACTGTCCCTAGGGAGGAAGGAGCAGTATGAAGCTAAAAGTAATTCAATTATAATAAGACTAGAGGCC
>NW_005301735.1:0-705 GCF_000412655.1 Myotis brandtii
GGGTAAGGATTTAAAAAGCCAAAGGAGAACAGTGTTTGCCTGGTGCTGATATAGATAGTGGGGACCTAAAGATGAATGAGATCCATGGCTTGTCCTCAAGGGAGAGAAATGCTTAAGCAGATAATTTCAATTGGTGTGATAGATACTGGGATAGAGATATGCCCAGGATGCACAGTAGCATATAGGACAAGTCTATAACTTAAAATTTAAGAGGGGGTGGTGATGGACTAGTTGTGGAAGGATTTCTAGGGAAGATAACAGGCAAGATGTGTGTTAGACAAGCGGACCAGTATAATAATCCACTTGAGTCCATCAGGCCCTGAACAGTGCTATAGGAATAGAGAAAGGGTACATGTTAAACATTTACGAATAAAGTCAGTAGGACCGTGTGATTAGCATTGGGAAATAAGGTAGAAGAAGAAATCAAGGACTGAGTCTCTGACTTGTGTGACTAGAAGTGTTACCAAGAGGAAGATCTGAAAAAGGAAAGGACTGAAAAAGGGGGACCAGAAGAGGGGGTGTCATGGAAATGGTTTCATGTAGGAGTGGTCACCAGTAACAGATGCCATTTACATCCCTAGCTGCATTGACCGGGGCCATTTGAATGGAATAGTAGAAATTGAGGAGATAGTGGAAATTAACAAGGTAGAGAATAGTGGGTATAAGTTATTCTTTAGAGTTTGGCTTCATAGGAATAGGATATAT
>NW_005301736.1:0-705 GCF_000412655.1 Myotis brandtii
TTTTTTTTTTAAAGAAAAGAGAGAAAGGAACTTTTCCAACACCTCCCTGTAACCTCATTCCACTAGGCGGCTTCCTATACTCATTAGCACATCAGCTATGGCACCTTTGTTCCACTCCGGCTCCCAGGATACCTGGGGGAATTCTGAGAGGCCAGCTTTGCCTGTGAGAAAGAGAGGGAGCCACGCAGAGATTTCCAGGTCAGAGCAGAGTTGGGCATTTATTCCTAAGGGAGTGGACTGGGGCCACAACTACCTGATACAAGGAGGAAGAAGGCCCAGGAGCCATTTATATGGAGGCTGCTTTGCGTATAAATTTCTAAAGCATGGTTATTTTCTTAAATAATAACTAAGATGAAGAGAGGAGGACTTTAACCTGATTAAGAATCTCTTTACTCGGTTACTTGGAGCCTGTGTGGTAAGAGCTCACTGGAACTACAGAGGGATAAGTTGTCCCAAACAGTTAAAATTTAGGTGCCCAAACTTGAAGTTAAATCATTCTGATGGGCTTTAATGACGTGTACATGCTTCCTTACTCGTTTAATAGAATATTTGGAACATGATTTACCCTTTTCTTGATGACTTAGGATGGCTTCCATAGCACTTGATTGCCCTTATGTTCTTGTAACTAAGATGACTTGACCTCACATTAAATGGGCCCAGACTAATATGTGTTTTTAATCTATAATAATACAAGCGTAATATGCT
>NW_005301737.1:0-705 GCF_000412655.1 Myotis brandtii
TGGCTTCTCCGGCTCCTTCTTAATTTCCTCCTGGGTGACGCGCGATTCCACCGCCATCTTCCTCCAGTGGTCCCCGAGAAGCTCGCTCTGACCTCCAACCCCGGCAGCAAGCGTGCGAATCAATATGACGCATTTTTAAAAAGGAGAAAGGAACCTCCTGTGAGGTGTTAAGGTGCCTCCTCACTCTCCAGTCTTCACTATTCTGCTGCTAAGTGCCAGCTGTGGACCAAGACAGAACACCCAGCCACAGTAACCACCTGCGGGCTGACCCACTAGATCCTCTTTACGACCTGACTCACCCAGACACGTTACAGGGAAAAGAGGCAAATGTGTCGTCATCAAAAACTTAGGTGACATTGACAACAGAGAACCTGAACCATACTTCACTGATCCGTGCTCCAACCACTCATCGACTGGTCTAGACACCCTTGCCAACCCCTAACCCTTACCCACAGTGCAACGCTCTGAAGGTGACTAGTGATGAACTCAGGATCCCCCAGTGTTACTAGGAACAAACCCTGAATCTTGTCTTCTGTCAGGGTGCTTACTACTCAGTCCTATGAACCCCATATTCTAATGTATCCAGTTCACTTTATTATTCATTTTGGAATGCTTTGATTAATCACAGTGCATCGCAGGTTAGAGTTTTTGAAATACTAAAACCTAGATCAGTGGTCGGCAAACTGCGGCTTGGCAAACTGCAGC
>NW_005301738.1:0-705 GCF_000412655.1 Myotis brandtii
TGGTTTCACACCAGTGCTGAATCCGTGCACCAGGCCTCTAGTCAAAGAATAAAAGAGAATGGGCATTTCCATTTAATGATTATAAGTATTAACTAGTTTGATTAATCAATGTCTCTAGGGAGGCAATATATCCCTTTTACTTCCTAGACAACTCTATTGACATGAACAAATAAAATTACTCCAATGTGTTTCACATTGGGAAATCTGTATGATCAATTCCACATCAGAGGTGGTTGTGAGAAAACAAACAAACAAACAAACAGAAAAAGAAAACAGAAGGATTCTCTATTTTAGAAGGATTCTCTATTTTTTAAAAAAATAGTAATTAAGGAAATAATTAAATTAAGAAAAAATAATAAAATAATTGGCTCCCTTAAGGTTAAAGTTAAGGTAGCAGGCATTTCAAATATATAATCTATAAGGAAAGTTATTTTTACAAAAGGAAAAGAAAACAAAGCAAAAGCAACCAAAGCTTTAGACTGGAAAATGCTGTTTTGAATCCTATTATTACTACTTAATAGCTGTGTAATATTTGGCAAATTTTCTATTTCTTTGAACCTTGCAGAAAAGTAAAAGTGAAATATCTAATGTAAAATGTTATCCTGCAAGTTTGGTAAGCTTCCCTTTCTCTTCCCTCTATCTTGATATTTAGTCACCAGAGACCCAGTGCACAACATTCATGCACTGGGGTAGGAAGGTTCCTCA
>NW_005301739.1:0-705 GCF_000412655.1 Myotis brandtii
CATGTCCTAGGCTAGAATTTTCCCTGACAAAGGTTAATCTTCACTTTAACTAAGCCTGTGTATTGTCTTTTTGCATTCTAGGATAACATACCTGATAAAATTGCCTTTGCAAAAGCAAAGTAATTTCCCTTTTTCCAGACCTCTCAAAGCACAGGTACCACAGCAGAGTAGAGACCACAAATCCCCTCATTGTCATTGTTATCATGTTAGTTGTTGGCTGTTCACTATCTGGTCTGAGGACAGGACGGCTAACAGAGAAGTTCACTGCTGCTGCTTCCCGTCAACAGGCCCGAAGTGCTGGCCTTACAGTGAATTGTGGAGGGTGTGGCCTCCATGGTGGTCTATTACACAGGCCGGACTTCCCCACCTGATGCCAATCAGTGGCCTGGCCTGAGTCCTTCACAGGATAAAAGCACAAATACAGGTGTAAACAAAGACGATGAGATGGAGAATTCCTCCATACCCCTCGGTGGGCCATTAGATCAACCTCAGCACCAGAGAGTGACCCGTACTCTAACACACACTGCGCTAAAAACCCAAGAGACCTGGTCTAATGACAGAGGACGAGCTCACTGCCCCCATTGTTTGATGGTAAGACTGAGGCTCACAGCAGGTTAAGTTATGCAGCTACTAAGTGATACAATTAGCATACTCAGGGCTCCAAATCGCATCTCTTTTCCTTCACCCAAACCACCTGATTCATCC
>NW_005301740.1:0-705 GCF_000412655.1 Myotis brandtii
TAATCCTTGCTCAAGGATTGTTTAAAAAATTGATTTTAGAGAGAGGGAGACAACAATGTGAGAGAAAAACATTGGTCAGTTGCCTCCAGTGTGCACCCCAACCAGGGATTGAACGCGCAACCTAGGTGTGTGCTCTTATTGGGAATTGAACCCACAACTTTTTTGGTGCATGGGATGGTGCTCAACCAATTGAGCCACCTGGCTGGGCTGCAGATATTTTATTAGGTTGGTTGCCTATTCAATTTGTTGATTATTTCTTTTGCTGTGCAGAAGCTATTTAGTTTGATGTAGTTCCACTTACTGTATTTTGCTTTTGTTGCTTGTGCCTTTGGTGTCCTATCCATAAAAATTGTTGCCAAGGCAATTGTCAGGGAGTATTTTCCTTATGTTTTCTTCTAGGAGTTTTATGGATTCAGATCTTTAAGTATTGCATCCGTTTCAAGTTAATTTTTCTGAGTAGTGAAAAATATGGGTCCAATTTTATTCTTCTGCATGTGGCTGTCCAGTTTCCCCACCATCAGTTATTGAAGAGACTGTCTTTCCCCATTGAATATTCTTGGCTCCTTTGTCAAATATTAGTTGACTTTATATGTGAGGGTTTGTTTCTGGGCTCTTGATTTTTGGGCTATGTCTTTTCCATTGGTCTGTATGTCTTATTTATTTACTTACTTAAATCTTTGTTGTTGAAAGTATTACAGATGTCCC
>NW_005301741.1:0-705 GCF_000412655.1 Myotis brandtii
TTTTTTTTTTAGGGAGCAAAGGAGAAGCAGGAGGGAGGAAGAGAGAAACATTAATGTAAGAGAGAGACATCTATTGGTTGCCTCCCACATGCCCCAGTTGGGCCAGGAATCGAGTCTGCAACCCAGCTTACCCTTGACCGGGAATTGAACCCACGACCCTTCAGTCTGAGGGCCAATGATCTAACCACTTAGCACCCAGCCAGGAGGCAAGAGCTTTCCTAAACAATTCTCAATAGAAATAAGAGAAAATTAAATTATATACAAATTTAAAGCCTCTTTTCAATGAATGGTATAACAAAGTTAAAATACAAGCAACAAATTTGGGGAAAATATTTTCAACATATAAATAGTTTTTGTGACAGAAAGAAGGTAAAATTCCATAATATGTGAAGGGCTCTTACAAATCCAATAAAAAAAAATGGGCAAAAGTTTCCAAATAATTTTCAGAAAAATAAATGCAACTAACCCATAAATATAAAAATATACAAATATATTTAACATTTAGTAATCAAAGGAATTCAAAATAAAAAAATAAGATACCAATTTTGGGAGCATTTACTAGCAATTGCAAAATTTTAGAAGATAAATTTTGTTTTGAAATGGGTATAGTATTCAGGAATATATCTTATAAAAAGTATAGCCCATGTATACAACTATGTATACAGGAATGTCTATTTCAACATTTTTTATAATCAAATAAAAAAA
>NW_005301742.1:0-705 GCF_000412655.1 Myotis brandtii
TAAGTGGAACAACAAATCGATGTCTCTCTCAAATCAACAAACAAAAATCAAAAATACTTTATTCTGTAGCACTTTCTGCTACCTGACATTACATATGTTTTTCATTTGTGTACTGCCTGTCGCCCCACTGGGGTGCAGGTTCCATAAAGACAGGGATTGTCTCTCTGCTACAGCCCGGGGCCTAGAACAGTGCCTGGCACATCACAGATGCTGTGAATACTGACTGAGAGCCTGATCCGGTGTGAACATGTGACAACTGACCTTGGGCAATTAGCAGCCCCTTTGGTCATCCATTTTCCCATTGGCCAAGCTCTATGGTTTTCAAAGTACGGTTCGCCTTCAGGCTGAGTGGGGGCGGCGGGGGGCACACTGACTGCTCCTGGGGGCAGTTTATATATTGGGGCTCCATAAAAGAAACAAAGATGCCACTGCCAAGAGCTGGCTTAGACGACCTGGATGACTTCCGTCCTGAACTCCCGAGTCAGCCCAGCACTCTTTACCTTTCTTCTTAGCAGAAGAACTTCTATGGGCATTTTCTCTGCCTTACATTCTGAGCAAGTCTTAGCGGAATCTCCTTTTCTTTATTAAGAAGCACGAAGGTTACTGTCTTTTGGCACCGATTTATTATCCGGTCAGCATTTGCTGACTCCTCTGCCCTGGGAGGTCCCAGCAGAGAGGGCCTTGTGCTTTGGGTGTTTAAGGGAA
>NW_005301743.1:0-705 GCF_000412655.1 Myotis brandtii
TTGAACAGGAACCTGTACCTAGGGGTAGCAGTTAGGATGACCCGGCCTGGCCTCTGGCAGTAAAGAACCCTAAACCTTGGGAGTTAACACAGCAGATGTTTTAGTCCTTCACGCCAAGCCCACTGTGGTTTGTCACGATGGTTGCCCTGCAGATGCTACCCGGCCTGGAGTCCTGGACTGCTCTGACCTCTTGGCATTCTCCATCCCAATGTGCGAAGGCTTCCTCCGTGGTCTCAGCAGGGGAAGAAGCCCGGAGATTCAGGCACTGATGATGCTTTGGCAAGGAAGTGACAGGCCGTTTCTGTTCACATTTCATTGGCCAGAGCTGGTCACATGGCAGCCCAACCACAGGAGGGTGGGAAAGTGCACCGGGAAGTCAATGAGCACTTGATGACAATGAACCCAAGTGAGGTCTAACTCTTCAGGAGCTTTTGACCTCTGACAGTTGTTTCTCTCTGCCCCATCCCTAAGCCTAACTGGGCATCTTAACACAGGTGTCAGCCATCTGGGAGTTCTTGTGTCCTACCAACTTCTGAAGTTACCATTCATTCACTCATCCATCCATCTATCCATTCATTTATTTAGAAATATATTTGACTTATAACATTGTGTAATTTAAGATGTACAACATGTTGATTTGTATTGTAATGTGATTGGTAATAGCACCTCTATCACATAATTTCTTTGTGTGGTGGGAATAATTAA
>NW_005301744.1:0-705 GCF_000412655.1 Myotis brandtii
GCTGACACCCTAACCACTGAGCAACACCGACCAAGGCTTCCCTCACACACTCTTAATCATCCTTATCTTGCTCTACTTTGTCTTAGCATTTACTGCTCTGGGATATGCTGTATGCTGTTAATATGTATTATATCTGTTGGTGATTGTTTGTTTCCCCCTACAGAACATAAGATCTATGAGGCCAGGACTGACTTTCTACTTTGTTCACAGATGTGTTCCAAATTCTTCAGAACAGTGCCTGTTTAATACATTTTTTGTTGAATGAATAAAGCATCTGGCACATGGTAGGCTCAGTAAGTTCCCCTTAATGAGTGAATAAATTATTTAGGAAAATTGGAAATACAAAAATATCTAACATGTTTCCTGCCTTGAAATAGCTCCATGTAACAATGGAGACCAATATATAAGAAAATAATTTTAAATCTGTGAGAATTGCAGCAGTAAATTATGTGGGGAGTAGAGAGGTGGGATTAAGAGTAGGATTAATTCAGTGTGGAGGCACTCTAAAACCCATCTGAAAGGGATGGTCTAAATGTAAAAGCTTTAAACATGTAGAAACCTGCATAAACCTGAATTTGTTTATCTAACAATAGAAGCCTGGTGCACGAAATTCCTGCATGGGGTACGGTCCCTAGGCCTGGCCTGTGATCAGGCCATCTTCCCTGGCTGCCCGCAGCCAGCCCCACCACCCACCTCCGGTTCTCC